>NC_069501.1:204248556-204413556 GCF_027579735.1 Bombina bombina | reverse complement strand
ACATTTATCTCACAAATTGTCATTCTTCATTTAAGGAGATGGTTTTGGAGGTAGAGATCTTAAACTGAACAGATATAAAAAGAAATGCTTATGAACATTAAATCAAGTAATATCATTTCATTCCCAGATGTTTAGTTTAATGTTGTAGGAAGACTAATAACTGGCTTTTGGTCTTTGTAAGGTTGACCCATATAGTTGTAAAGAAGTGTTCTAATACCATCTGCTTGCCAATTCCAAGGCATATATGTTATTTTGCAAAAATCATAAATAAATAAAAACTATAATATAGTGGGAATAGGAGTTGGGGTAGGGTGTTCTTTGGGGGCATATTTTGCAAAAAATGGCAAAAATACAGACAGCATGACCCCAACAATAGCAAGCATGTAACCCCATCCAATTTGACAGTCTCCTGCATAGTATATGCTTGAGTCCTCACAGTATTTTTTCACAGTAGTAGAGTTGAGGCCAAAGGGATATACCAGAAGTCCAGAAGCCATGATGAACACTAAAAAAGAAAATTATAATTAGATTGGAGTATTATTTACCATGCAATTATGAAATACAACAACAATAATACAATTAAAAAATAAGGTAAATTAAATATAAAGATTTTGTAATTATTTGAAAGACCGGAAATTCACGAGAAAGGAGTAGATTCAGCTTTTTATCTTGTATATTGTATATAATTATGTTTTCCTATTTACAAATAGGCAAGTGACCCATACTTCTATACTAAGATATGTAAACACGTAAAGGGTCAGGTTACGGGTGGAGCGCTATTTTGTGCTTTTAATTGTGTGCTAAATGCACTAGAATTAAACTTTTTGTGCAAGTTGGATTTTGCTGGTATTACGAGTTGAAAGCAAAAAGTTATCATGCTTGCGCTACCCGATAAGCAAAAAAAGAACTAAGAATATTATGCGCACAATAACCTATTTCCCCATAGAAGTCAATGGAAAATATTACTATTTCACATTCAAGTGTTCTGCTCATAACAGAATATGTTATGTTTATTCATAAATACTACATACAGTATATCTGATGGTAATTTGGTAAAATATATAACTATACCACCAATCAGCAGCTACTGAGCCTATCAAGATATGCTTTTCAGCAAAGAATATCAAGAGAATGAAGCAAACTATATAATAGACATAAATTAGAAAGTTGTTTAAAAGTGCATGCTCGTTCTAAATCATGAAAGAAAAAATGTGGGTTTCATGTCCCTTTAACTGCCAAGGACTCCAATGCACTTATATATATATATATATATGTGTGTGTGCTCCAGACCTAAACCCTATTGAGTATCTGTGGGGCATCCTCAAATGGAAGTTGGGGGAGTGCAAGGTCTCTAACATCCACCAGTTCCATGATGTCGTCATGGAGGAGTGGAAAAGGACTCCAGTGGCAACCTGTGAAGCTCTGGTGAACTCCTTGCCCAAGAGGGTTAAGGCAGTGCTGGAAATTAATGGTGGCCACACAAAATATTGACACTTTGGGCCCAATTTGGACATTTCCACTTAGTGGTGTACTCACTTTGTTGCCAATGGTTTAGACATTAATGGCTGTGTGTTTACACTGTTATACAGGCTGTACACTCACTACTTTACATTGTAGCAAAAGGTCATTTCTTCAGTGTTGTCACATGAAACGATATAATAACATATTTACAAAAATGTGGGGGGTGTACTCACTTTTGTGGGATACTGTATGTATTTATGTGTATATATGTTTTTTTAAATACATATATGCACATATAAATACATATGTACACATGTATAGACATATATAAATACATACATATACATCTTTAGCCATCTCGATGTTAAAGACCTTTGCCTGTCTTTTATTCTTCTAAACAAACAAAAGATTGTTCCAGCCACCAACAATTTTAAAAGACCTTTATTTTCTCATATCTTGGGTCTAAGCAGAAAAATACAACGTTTCAGGCCTGCTATAGGCCCTTAGTCATGTACATGATACATGACTAAGGGCCTATAGCAGGCCTGAAACGTTGTATTTTTCTGCTTAGACCCAAGATATGAGAAAATAAAGGTCTTTTAAAATTGTTGGTGGCTGGAACAATCTTTTGTTTGTTTGGAGTACCTGCAGGACAAGGCAGACCCTGGGTTCCGTGCCCCACAAGCCACATACACTGAGGTGCTATCTTCTAAACTACTTTTGAGGATTTCAAATTGTTTTTTCTTCTAACACCCGATACCTCATATTTGAGCCCAAATAACTTTTGTGTGCAATACTTTTTATAAATAGTTTTTATTAGATGGTGTTATTATGAGTGTAACTGTACTTTTTAATGTATTTTTGATGTGTTTTGTGACACTTTTATGTTTCTTGGGACAGTTAACCACAGCTCTGAGGACGCGCTAACCCGACGAGTGTTAACTTGAATTGCGTTCAGGCGATCATGTTTACTTTCAACTAGCGCAATTTAACCTGTGTGCAAATGATCAAGAAAACCCCATATATTGCTTGCGCGCAAATGTTTGTGCTCCATTCGTAATCTTGCCCAAAATGTATAGCCTGAATTAGAGAAAACATGCATTTCCCTATGAACTGACGACAGCACTGCTATTTCTATTTACCCGTTCCAAAATGCCGCCTATAATACGTTATGGGTTTTGTTGGAATCCAAGGGGTTAGTCTGCATCATGATGACAAGCTGTCGCATAAAACTGATATAAGCAAAGGAGTAATAAAAAAGGGCATTAGGATCGAAGTAAGAGATTTCTATTTATCATGTGCTCTTACTCTAGTGAATATCATTAAATGTGGTGGTGCGGCTTTGCCAGTAGATCATAAAAAAGTGATCAGTAGCATCTCCTCATTTCACGCTTCTGATCTTGACATGTCATTTATCAGCATCTAGAGCCCTGTGGTTGGAATTTATTTTACTCTTTATATTTCCCCCATCCTACATGTCTCTGTTTACTTTTATAGCCCAGGTGTTTGTATTTATGCCAGTTTTGTTTATAGCTCATGGAAAAAAAGAAGGGATAGCCTCAGGTGAAAAAAAATGTTTTTTGTGTAATTTAAATACAATTAGAAGTGTATCAAATATAAATTGAATTTTAAGCAGCTACCAGAATTATAGTCCTTCGTTCTAATGAATTCAAAGTAACTGTTTTTGCACAAAAATGAACAATAATAAAAATCACTAGGTCTCAGAAATATTCTTTATGTAATATGCTCTATCATCTAAAAATAAAAATACTAATTTGCAATTTATTAGGAAGTTAAGTGTGTGCTTTATTATTTATTTCATCTTATTTAGATAACTTTACAAAGGTGTGAAATAAATTGTAGCTATTGGAATATGTTTCCCTACACAGGTGTACCTCGGAGATATTGTGGATTTGGTTCCAGACCACCACAATAAAGTGAATATAGCAATAAAGTGAGTCATACATTTTTGTTTGTTTCCCAGTGCATATAAAAGTTATGTTTACATTATACTGTAGTTTGTCAAGTGTGCAATAGCATTATGTCTAAAAAACAATCTATATACCCTAATTAATAAATACTTTATTGGCAAAAAATGCTAACCATCATAGGAGCCTTTAGTGAGTCATAATCTTTTTTCTGTTGATGTTTATATATAGGTGTGTATTATGTGTATTTATGTGTGTATATGAGTGTATTTATGAGTTATACGTATGTATATTTATGCGTGTATATATATTTATATGTGTTATAGGTATGTATATTTATGTTTGTATGTGTATTTATGTGTGTATATACATGTATTTGTGTATGTATATATGTGTATTTATGTGTTATAGGTGTGTATATATGTGTATTTATGAGTTATAGGTATGTATATTTATGTGTATATATATATATATATATATATATATATGTGTTATAGGTATGTATATTTATGTGTGTATGTGTATTTATGTGTGTATATATATATATATGTGTTATAGGTATGTATATTTATGTGTGTATGTGTATTTATGTGTGTATATATGTGTATTTGTGTATGTATATATGTATATTTATGTGTGTATATATGTGTATTTATGTGTTATAGGTGTGTATATATGTGTATTTATGAGTTATAGGTATGTATATTTATGCGTATATATATAAATATATATATATATGTGTTATAGGTATGTATATTTATGTGTGTATGTGTATTTATGTGTGTATATATGTGTATTTGTGTATGTATATATGTGTATTTATGTGTGTATATGTGTATTTATGTGTTATAGGTGTGTATATATGTGTATTTGTGTATGTATATATGTGTATATATGTGTATTTATGTGTTATAGGTGTGTATGTATATATGTGTATTTATGTGTGTATATGTGTATTTATGTTTTATAGGTGTGTATATATGTGTATTTGTGTATGTATATATGTGTATATATGTGTATTTATGTGTTATAGGTGTGTATGTATATATGTGTATTTATGTGTTATAGGTGTGTATATATGTGTATTTGTGTATGTATATATGTGTATATGTGTGTATTTATGTGTTATAGGTGTGTATATATGTGTATTTATGTGTATATATGTTGAGAAAATGGCATAGATCAGTACAGGGTTGCCCCAAATCTTCAATTTGTAAAAAGAGCAATAGCTGCGAAGTGCAATAAAACGAGGTACGCCTGTATATTGCTTAATACATTGAAATACCAATCTAAAAGGCTAAAGAAAATTAAAAATCTTATTTTACTAAATACTCTACTGAACTTAATGTTATTAAAATGTAATTAATTTGATAAGATTTTATATAGGAATAATTACTTTACCAACCTTTGCTATACTAAAAGGTTCTAGTAGTATAGACAAGTGGTGGAACAGGGCATTCTATGGGAGTGTTTGATGTTCTTTTATTCCTTCAGCAGTTATGGGTTAAATGCAGTGAACATTTCTGCTCTATAAACAACATAATGAGCAGACTTAACTTGGACAGTTAGCCCTCCTGTTCACAATTCTGAATGGTTAAAATGCCTAATATTGATGATGACTCAGAACAAACATGTCGCAAATTTAAGGAAATTGACCTAAGTGTCAGTTTGCAGCGGGGTAGCTGTGATTAGCGTTAAAGGGACCCGAAACCCACATTTTTTTCTTTGATGATTCAGATAGAGCATGCCATTTTACGCAACTTTCTAATTGACTCCTATTATCAATTTTTTTTCATTCTCTTGCTATCTTTATTTGAAAAAGAAGGAACGCAAGCTTAAAGGGACAGTAAACCTACAAAATAATGTTATATAATTTTGCAAATAGTGCAGAATTATATAACATTATCTTAGCGCAAACTTTATGCAATATAATATTGAAAAAGAGGATTCTTCAGACCACCGCTCTTGCTCTACTGAGCAGGTCTGGTTTTCCCCCTGAACGCATCTGGGCACCTGTCTAGTCACAGCCCGGCCCGATCGCGCCATTACACTCAATGTAGCAGAGCAGGAGAGAGCTACATTAAGTGCTATGTGCAGAATTATATAACATTATTTTGTAGATGTATTGCCACTTTAAGAGCCGGCCCATTTTTGGTTCAGCACCTTTTTTTAGTATTCCTTTAATTGCAGTAGGTGATTCTCTAGGTAGTTGTGATTAAGGTTAATTGTAGTGGGGGACAGGGACAACACCAGGAAATACAGTGATGGTTGACTGTTGCTTAAAGGGACAGTCTACACCAGAATTGTTATTGTTTTAAAAGATAGATAATCCCTTTTTTACCCATTCCCCAGTTTTGCATAACCAACACAGTTATATTTATATATTTTTTACCTCTGTGATTATCTTGTATCTAAGCCTCTGTAAACTGCCCCTTTATTTCAGTTCTTTTGACAGACTTGCAGTTTAGCCAATCAGTGATAGCTCCCAGGTAACTTCACGTGCATGAGCACAGTGTTATCTATATGAAAAACATGAACTAACACCCTCTAGTGGTGAAAAACCTGTTAAAATGCATTCTTAAAAGGTGGCCTTCAAGGTCTAAGAAATTAGCATATGAACCTTCTAGGTTAAGCTTTCAACTAAGAATACCAAGAGAACAAAGCAAAATTGGTGATAAAAGTAGATTGGAAAATTGTTTAATGTTACATGCCCTATCTGAATCATGAAAGTTTGTTTTGGACTAGACTGTCCCTTTAACCCCTTAACGACCAAGGAAGTACGCCACACGTCCTCAAAAAAAAGTCAGTTAATGACCGAGGACGTGTGGCGTACGTCCTTGGTCTGGAAAGCAGCTGGAAGCGATCCTGCTCGCTTCCAGCTGCTTTCCGGTTATTGCAGTGATGCCTCGATATGGAGGCATCCTGCAATAACCCCCCTTGGCCATCCGATGCAGAGAGAGCCACTCTGTGGCCCTCTCTGCACCGGACATCGATGGCCGGTATCGTTGGTGGGTGGGAGCTTACGTGGGAGGCGGGTGGCGGCCATCGGTGCGCTATGTGGAGTGGAGGGGGGCGGGATCGGGGGGCGGGAGCTACGGGGGCGCGCACGGGAGCGCGCGCGTGCACGGGGGTGGTGGGCGGGCGCGTGCACGGGGCGGGAGCGGGTGGGAACCGCTACACTACAGAAAAAAAAAAGTTAAAAAGTTGAAAAAAACCCCCACTAAAATGCAATCTAAGGGTCCTGGAAGGGGTTGGGGGTTGGTCTCGGTGGGGGGGGGGAAAGCTACACTACAGAAAAGGGAATTAAAAAAAAAAAAGGCACATTTTGTTACAAAACTGGGTACTGGCAGACAGCTGCCAGTACCCAAGATGGCGCCCATTATTGCAGAGGGGAAGGGTTAGAGAGCAGTTTGGTGGGGGATCAGTGAGGTTGGGGTCTAAGGGGGGATCCTACACATCAGCATATGTAAATATGCTTTTTTTTTTAAAAAAAAAAAAGGGCCAAATACCTTTTATTTTAGTACTGGCAGAGTTTCTGCCAGTACTTAAGATGGCGGGGACAATTGTGGGGTGGGGGAGGGAAGAGCTCTACACTAAAGCTAAAATTAACCCTGCAAGCTCCCTACAAGCTACATAATTAACCCCTTCACTGCTAGCCATAATACACGTGTGATGCGCAGCGGCATTTAGAGGCCTTCTAATTACCAAAAAGCAATGCCAAAGCCATATATGTCTGCTATTTCTGAACAAAGGGGATCCCAGAGAAGCACTTACAACCATTTGTGCCATAATTGCAGAAGGTGTTTGTAAATAATTTCAGTGAGAAACCTAAAATTGAGAAAAAATTAACGTTTCTTTTAATTTGATCGCATTTAGCGGTGAAATGGTGGCATGAAATATACCAAAATTGGCCTAGATCAATACTTGGGGTTGTCTACTACACTACACTAAAGCTAAAACTACCCCAAAAAGCTCCCTACATGCTCCCTAATTAACCCCTTCACTGCTGGGCATAATACACGTGTGGTGCGCAGTGGCATTTAGCGGCCTTCTAATTACCAAAAAGCAACACCAAAGTCATATATGTCTGCTATTTCTGAACAAAGGGGATCCCAGAGAAGAATTTACAACCATTTATGCCATAATTGCACAAGCTGTTTGTAAATAATTTAAGTTAGAAACCAAAAGTTTGTGAAAAAATTTGTGAAAAGTGAACAATTTTTTCTATTTGATTGCATTTGGCGGTGAAATGGTGGCATGAAATATACCAAAATGGGCCTAGATCAGTACTTTGGGTTGTCTACTAAAAAAAAATATATACATGTCAATGGATATTCAGAGATTCCTGAAAGATATCAGTGCTCTAATGTAACTATCGCTAATTTTGAAAAGAAATGGTTTGGAAATAGCAAAGTGCTACTTGTATTTATGGCCCTATAGTTTACAAAAAAAGCAAAGAACATGTAAACATTGGGTATTTCTAAACTCAGGACAACATTTAGAAACTATTTAGCATGGGTGTTTTTTGGTGGTTGTAGATGTGTAACAGATTTTGGGGGTCAAAGTTAGAAAAAGTGTGTTTTTTTTTCCATTTTTTCCTCATATTTTATAATTTTTTTTATAGTAAATTATAAGATATGATGAAAATAATGGTATCTTTAGAAAGTCCATTTAATGGCGAGAAAAACGGTATATAATATGTGTGGGTACAGTAAATGAGTAAGAGGAAAATTACAGCTAAACACAAACACCTCAAAAATGTAAAAATAGCCTTGGTCCCAAACGGACAGAAAATGGAAAAGTGATGTGGTCATTAAGGGGTTAAATAAGATCGGGATAGGTCAGAAAATTCTGTAGCAGGAGTGACTGCCATCAAGTAGCACTTCTATTTAATGACCCACAGATCGTGAGATGTCACTAAATAATAGTCATGGTCCAGGCACTAAAATAGAGCTGCTACAAAAATCAGATGTGACTCCTTTTAATTAGAGGCTCCTTTTTGGCTACTATCTTCAGATCTAACCCACAGTGTTTAAAATGTTGATCTGATTTAGGTCCAAATAGAAGTGAGCAACACAGAAATGTATAAATAGGAATCATTAGCCCAACAATTTTTTTGCATATTTCCTATCAAGTTTAAGCTAAATGAGTTCATCAGATAACCTTATGCTTATTGCAGGCAATCTTGATAATGGCATAAACCGTAAATATTTATTTATATGCAAACGCCATAAATATGTTGAGAAATATTTTATTAAAAAGCAGCAAATTGAAAAACAGATGCACAGATAAATCCAAAGATTATACTTAATATCATTGTTTGTGTCATTCCGTAATAATATTTTTTTTCTGACAGTCACAACCAAAACTGTTTAAAAAAAGGTCTGCCTGAGGTATAACTCTGTATAGACCTGGGATACTGGTTGTATTTTGTATCCTTGTATTCTCTTGTGCTATTTATACATCTTTTTTTATTGTTACAATATATTTATTTTTATCAAGCTCCGTATGGAACTTGATGCCCCTGTTTCAGCGCGAGCCTTCAGGCTCGCCAGAAACAGAAGTTATGAAGCAGTGGTCTAAAGACCGCTGCTCCATAACTTGTCCGCCTGCTCTGAGGCCGAGGACAGAAATCAACCCGAGCGAATACAATTGGGTTGATTGACACCCCCTGCTAGCGGCCGCGAATCTGCAGGGGGCGGCATTGCAAGAACTGCTGTTGCAATGACAAATGCTGATAGCGTATGCTGTCAGCATTTATCGATGTGCAGCGGACATAATACGCTACATCGTATCATGTCCGCTCGCACTATGATAAATCTACCCCAATGTGTTTACATTTTGTATTTTGTTCCCAGTTTCATAACTGAATTCTACAGATGCGTCTGACAGTTCATAGTGGGAATTGAGAATACCTTTTGCTGATTTGCAATTAAACTTTAAAACCACTTGTACTTGTGAATAACAATTCAACAGATTTTAGCAGCACTGAAAATGACTGAAGAAGTAAGCACTCATCCTCTCATTAGTATGCAGGCATTACTGATAAATCTAGCTAAGGATGCAATCCAAACCATTATTAGAGTATATGTATTTAATATGTTATATACAAATGGTTTATTTGACTTTAAGCCCATTCTAAGGCCTCTAGTTATGAAGCCGTCTACTTACCTGCATTCGCCGGTCCAATACGCTAGCCTAATCTTATCTACCATCGCCGCCGCGGTCCTGAATACGTTCGCCAAAGTTATCAAAAAAATCTGTCAAGAAGCTGCGCACCAAGTACGGAGCGATGAGCACCGAACTGTTGTTAACTGACAGTCATCGATCTCGCTGCTCATCGGCTTCTTCGCAGCTTTTTTGATAGCCTGTCACTAAGCACCCACACTAAACTACACTGTTTTACCCTCTAAACCGCCGCTCCTGGAGCCCCCCACAACTAAATAAAGTTATTACCCTCTAAACCGCCGCTCCTGGACCCCGCCGTAACTATAATAAATGTATTAACCCCTAAACCGCAGTTTCCGGACCCTGCCGCCACCTACATTATACCTAATTACCCCTATCCTGCCCCCCACTACACCGCCGCCACCTATATTCAAGTTATTAACCCCTATCCTGCGGATCCCGGACCCCGCCGCAACTAAATAAATTGTTTAACCACTAAACCGCCGCACCCGGAGCCCACCGCCACCTATATTAAAGTTATTAACCCCTATCCTGCCCCTCACTACACCACCGCAACCTACATTAAACTCATTAACCCCTAAACCACCGCTCCCGGACCCCGCCACAACTAAATTAAATGTTTAACCCCTAAACCGCCGCTCCTGGACCCCGCCGCCACCTATATTAAACTTATTAACCCCTAAACCTAAGTCTAACACTAACACCCCCCTAACTTTTATTTTAATAAATCTAAATAAAACTTACTATTATTAACTAAATTATTCCTATTTAAAACTAAATACTTACCTGTAAAATAAACCCTAAGATAGCTAATAGTTACATTATATCTAGCTTAGGGTTTATTTTTATTTTACAGGCAAGTTTGTATTTATTTTAACTAGGTACAATAGCTATTAAATAGTTAATAACTATTTAATAGCTACCTAGCTAAAATACTTACAAAATTACCTGTAAAATAAATCCTAACCTAAGTTACAATTAAACCTAACACTACACTATCATTAAATAAATTACCTACAATTACCTAAAATTAAATAAAATAAACTAAACTATAGTACAAAAACAAACAAACACTAAATTACAGAAAATAAAAAAGAATTACAAGAAGTTTAAACTAATTACACCTAATCTAATGCCCCCAAAATAAAAAAATGCCCTACCCTAGTCTAAATTACAAAGTAACCAGCTCTTTTACCAGCCCTTAAAAGGGCTGTTTTTGCGGGGCATTGCCCCAAAGTAATCACCTGTAAAAAAAAAATACAACCCCCCCAACATTAAAGCCCACCACCCACATACCCCTACTCTAACCCACCCAAACCCCCCTTAAAAAAACCTAACACTAACCCCCTGAAGATCACCCTACCTGGAGCCGTCTTCACCCAACCGTGCGGAAATCTTCATCCAAGGTGCGCAGAGGAGGTCCTTCATCCGGTAGAAGTCTTCATCCAGGCAGCGTCTTCAATCTTCATCCATCCGGAGCTGAGCCATCTTCAAAGGAGCCGACGCGGAGCCATCCTCTTCAACCGACGACTGAACGACAAATGAAGGTTCCTTTAAGGAACGTCATCCAAGATGGCGTCCCTCGAATTCCGATTGGCTTATAGTATTCTATCAGCCAATCGGAATTAAGGTAGGAAAAATCTGATTGGCTGATTGGATCAGCCAATCGGATTGAACTTCAATCTGAATGGCTGATTCAATCAGCCAATCAGATTTTTCCTTTAGGTTAAGGGGTCAATAATTTTAATATAGGTTGCGGCGGTATAGGGGGGGCAGGATAGGGGTTAATAACTTTAATATAGGTGGCGGCGGGGTCCAGGAGCGGCGGTTTAGGGGTTAAACAATTTATTTAGTTGTGGCGGGGTCCGGGATCCGCAGGATAGGGGTTAATAAGTTTATGTAGGTGGCAGCGGTATAGGGGTTAATAAGTTTATTTAGTTGCGGCGGTGTAGGGGGGGCAGATTAGGGGTGTTTAGACTCGGGGTGCATGTTAGGGTGTTAGGTGCAGACACTTCCCATAGGAATCAATGGGATGTCGGGCAGCAGCGAACATAAGCTTTCGCTATGGTCAGACTCCCATTGATTTCTATGGGATCCGCCGCCCCCAGGGCCGGAATAGTGGCGAGCGTACCTGCTAGTAGTTTGATAACTACCAAAAGTAGTCAGATTGTGCCGAACTTGCATTCGGAACATCTGTAGTGACGTAACCATCGATCTGTGTCGGACTGAGTCTGGCGGATCTTAGGTTACGTCACTATATTCTACTTTTGCCGGGCTGTAGGACTTGATAACTATGGCGAATCAGCCTCGCCACAAATACGCTGCGGAATTCCAGCGTATTTGCGGTTGACGGCTTGATAACTAGAGGCCTAAGGCTTCTGATTCTTCTTGTTCCATTTCCTTCTCACTCCCCTCTGATCTTTTGAGCTGACTGCTGCTTCTTTCTTTGCAATAAATCTTAGTCACCTATTCAACAATTTGTATGGAGGGGGAGGAAATCTAGGATAGCTGCCCACAAGCTCCAAATTGCTTATCTAGATGGGGGATTGGGTCTCCCAAACATCAGGCTCTACAACTGGGCTACATTATTGAGGATTGTCATGGATTGGCAATTGGACATGGGGCATTTCTATGACAGGCCATTGGAGGAATCAGTTACAGCACCTTTGGCTTTAACTGTACTTCCTTATCTCTCCTTTAGTGGCCTACCAAATCATATCAAAAATAATTTTTTGTATAGATATCCCCTTAGGATTTGGGCTCAAGCTCATAGAATGTTAGACTGCACCCACCCCTCCCCAAAATGTATCCCTATTATGGGGAACCCAACTTCCCGGCAGGTAACGAATGTGCACCTTTTATGATGTGGAAAGAGAAAGGACTAAATAAAATTGGAGATGTCTTGGAACCATTGTCGCACACTATGAAAACTTTTCAAGAATTGAAAGCCAAATTCGACCTATCCCATAAACATTTTTTTGCCTATTTACAATTTAGGCATTATATAACAGCACTGATGGAGTCTGAGAAAAATTTCTGGAGTCAACCCCCCTTTGTAATTTCACAGACAGCGTTTAGGGAGGTTTTCAATATCAGAATTCTATAAGACACTACTCAGACATCAGACAGCTAGGGTCCATAATGATATCCTAGGAAAAATACAACTAGATACAATATCTGACATTACTATTACAGACATTAAAAACAGCATTTTAAAAGTCAAATCAGCCACACTGAATATGACATTACGGGAGGCGCAGATCAGAATACTACATAGGGACTACATCACACCTAATAGACGGAGTAAATGGAATTCACAACACCCGAACCAATGTGTAAAATGCCAGTATCCTAATCCTTCTTTGACGCAAAATTTCTTATATTGCCCTGTAATCCGCCGCTTTTGGGGGCTTTTACAATACTGGCTTAAAATAGTCATGGCAATAGACATTACATTTACCATTGATGGGATCGACCTGTTTTTGTGGGATAATGTTAATGCAAAACTTCACCCCCTACTTATCCTTTGTACGCTTATAGCCAGGAGCTGCACCCAGACCCTGTGGTGTCCCAAACAACCCCCCACACTAATGCAATTTAAAAAAGCTCTGTACAAACAAATCTTTATAGAACAACAAGATACTATACTTGACACAAGAGGTAGACTTCCAACATTTTTAAAAAAGTGGGGGGTCTTTCTGATGACACTAAAGATAGAGAAACAAAAACAAATTCTTAAACCTTTCTTGCAACATGAGATAATGGTAGAAGCGACACTGAGGGGAGAATGGAGATCATTGTATAACTCACTTTCAAATTCGGAAATATTGGAAACCAACAATGCAATAACTGTGGAAGCCTTTTTTTGAGTAACAAACATATGGTGTGTTTTTTTTTGTTTTTTTTTTCTCCCCTCCTCTCTCCCTCTCCCTCCCTTACTATGGAACTAGGCCATTGGACCAGCCGAGCTAAATGTGATTTTTGTTTTTGTTAGAAGGTTTTATAATGTTGTTGTGTAATTTTCTCTTGTATGTATAAAAAAAAAGGAAAACGAGAGGTACATGTACTTAGCCAGATAATTTTACACACACATCATATTAACATAAGGATTTTTCCCACATCGCTAGTTTTCATAATGTGAGATAAAATTGGCAATTTTTATATCATGAACGGATAAACTTGTGTCATAAAGTGCCACGGTTTTCAACTAAGTATACGCTTGAAGAGTCCAAAGCTGCATTTTAGTAGTCACATATGATAATGTAATACAAAGGCATGTTCTGCCCAGGTCATAGGTAATATAATAATAATATATAATATAATAATAATTTGCGATTTATATAGCGCTTTTCTCCCTGTGAGTCTCAAATCACTTTACAAATATACCAACATAAGACATAAAAGTTAGGAGTTTCTGAAGGTCAGATAAGCGGACTGAATGCCTGATGGAAGAGGTGGGTCTTTAGAAAATTGTCAGTACCATAAAATATGCAAAAAGCTTTGTAGACATTTAAGTAAAGTCTTCAAGGTATATTTATCATAGTGCGAGCGGACATGATACAATGTAGCGTATCATGTCCGCTGCACATCGGTAAATGCTGACAACATTTATCATTGCACCAGCATACGGAGATTGATAAATTGGCCCCTTCTTCTCATCGCCATAACCTTCTGGAGAAGTCCCATTTTAATATTGTTACAGTAAGTTGATGATATGGCTGAAAACCCTATCAGCAGCATTTCTTTGAGACTGTCCCTTATACTAGCTAGAAGGTCCATGGTGCTGAAATAGAAGTGCCTGTTATAACTGGTTTTAATCTGGTTAATACGTATTGGTTTTCATCTATAATAGATGAGAACTTGACCAAAAGGGTTTGTGTGCAGCACATACCATATCCAGTCTCTGTCCCAACAGATACTGGTTTATTTGATTCTACTCCTGTTGTGTATAATTCTTAAATTTTTCATGGGTTCAGTTTGTTAACACTTTGACATTTATTTATGTACAGCTGACGTTCGGATGGAACTTTTATTTTTGACTGTTTTTATATCAATAGGTTAAATAGTATTTGTTACAGACTAATAATCTTGCACATTTGTGTGTATGAGGTGTGCACTGGGATAAATGTATGCATTAGTTATCATACTGGACTGAAGCATTGAATGAGACAGACCAATCAAAAGACAGAACGAGAAGGAAATCTACACACAGCTATTGGCCTAAAAAGAAAAGCTAATACATATAACAGTCTAAAGGATTAGAAGCCACACTGGGGAACCAAGATAACCACAGCTTTCTACTCCCTAGTACACCCTGATCAAGAAGCCACAAGAAATACAAAATAGAAATAGGGTGAAATTAAATGCACATGACTACCTGTACCATAACATATGTAACGGTAGTTTTTTTAAACAAATAAGCAGACAGAATAATGAAACAAAACCAGAAGAAACATCAAATGACCCAATATGAACAAAAGAGATAACAGGTCTCTATTTTAAAATCCAATAAAGAAAACAGGAAAGAGTCTAGCTTGATAGTTATTGGAGATGCACTTAATCCCTATGATAGGTTTTATCTTAAAAGGGACAGTCTACTCCAGAATTGTTATTGTTTAAAAAGATAGATAATCCCTTTATTACCCATTCTCCAGTTTTGCATAACCAACACAGTTATATTAATACACTTTTTACCTCTGTGATTACCTTGTATCTAAGCCTCTGCAGACTGCCCCCTTATTTCAGTTCTTTTGACAGACTTGCATTGTAGCCAATCAGTGCCCTCTTTTAAGTAACTGCAAGGGTATGAGCACAATGTTATATATATGGCACGCATGAACTAACACCCTCACGCTGTGAAAAACTGTGGCTACCCAGGTTTAGCTTTCAACTAAGAATACAATGAGAACAAAGCAAATTTGATGATAAAAGTAAATTGGAAAGTTGTTTAAAATTACATGCCCTATCTGAATCACGAATGTCTAATTTTGACTAGACTGTCCCTTTAATAAAATCTTAACATATTTTATAGGGGATATGAAAGTGATAATTTTTTAACTATATATCAGGTTTAGAGAAATTAATTGGGGTGGTGTTTAAACTTTTGCTATATCAACCTGCATCTGCCTATTCAGAATCTAGTGTCTTTAATTCCAAGGCATAACGTGTTAGTGTGGTATAAATGATTACTAGTAAGAGAAACTGGAGTTTTTATCACCATACAGTTTATCAAATAGCAATCAACTGCTCTGGTGATTTTAGCAAAACATTAAAAAATATATGGAAGAAAAAAAGAAAGTTTTACATTAATATATGGTCAAACTAAATAAACCATTATTTTATTCATTGTAAAAAAAATATATAGCAAGATCAAACTAACCAATGTATTAAACTGTAATATAAATATGCAGTTCTGCAACAAATAAAAAGTACTTTCAGTAGCTTAACATAAAATTATCCATATGAACGTTATTACTGCCAGTAAAGCATTCATTTTCCTGCCTGATACGAATGGACCTGTTAATCCTGGAATTTGCATTTATATTGCATCATTTATCTGTTTAATATGTTGAACTATTAAAAAGTCGAAGGAACATGTATGTAGAAAACTTTGATATCATTTTTAAAAGACAAAACCCTTGATAAAATGGAACTCTCTTCAAGATGATAACAGAGGAACATAGACACATTTTGTCTGTGAATGTAACATTTTAATTTAATGCCTTAAAACCTATAAAAACTGACAGTAAATTCAAAATGGGACTTTCATGGTTCAAATAGATTTTGCAGTTTTAAACATGTTTCCAATGTACTTCTATTATGTAAGTTGTTTTGTTCTTTTGGTATCCTTTGTTGAAAAGCACGGCCAGGTAGGCTGATGAGCAGGAATGCACCAATGGGAGCTAGCTGCTTACTGGTGGCTGCACATATATGCCTCTTGTCATTGGCTCACCAGATGTATTCAGCTTCCTCCCAGTAGTGCACTGCTCCTCCTTCAACAAAGGATACATGGAAAATAAAGAATATTTGGTAATAGAAGTAAACTAGGAAGTTGTTTAAAATGATATGCTATATGAATATTAAAAGATACATTTTGGTTTCATTTCTCTTTAAGGAATAACATACACAACACAGTTCTGTGCACCTTGATTCAGGTCTAAGGTAACTAAGGGTTAACTCCTATGCTTACTTCTAAATACGACACATTTGATGTTTGTTGTGGCAAAAGAATTTTCATAGCAGCGCCTTTTCATTGACTGTATTACATTGTGACAGTAATATCTGTGTCAGTAAATAAAGGCTTCTTATGGTTGATCAGCCCTCAAGGAACCTCTGGCCTCAGACAGGAGCTACACTTTACTATTATGGGCTAGGTCAATTATGCCCGTTTCTAGTGAAGCAAATTGTGAGTGGGTAGTTGTGTGCCATAATGTCTTCCTACTCATGCTCTCCAAATATTTTCTTTATTATTTATTTAATTATATATATTTTTTTAAAACTCCAATGATTAAGAACAATTACACATTCACTTATGCATACAGTGCTAAAAAGGAACATAGCAAAATAGTTGTAAACCAACATCACAAATGCATATCAATATGTGTAATTGGTTACAAGCAAATATTGTAGACAACTCAGGAGTATGGTTATACATATTGACGATAAACATGTATAAGATATATATCTACTTAGCTGTTGAACACAAATCTAAATAAAGAGTATATTAATCTCACATCAAAACATCATGTATTCTAACCTATATATAAGTCCTCTCGTGATTGACAGGAAACTGCCAATCATTTTCTTTATGAATATATTGAATATGTGCTTGTGTTAGCTGCCAGAGACAATTGCACCCAGAAGAGCATTACAGCTTTCTCTGCACGGCATGAATTGAAATCTGATACAGTATTTAATCAGCAAGAGATTTGTTCCTGAAATAATACTCTCTACTGTATAAACATGAAGTTATTTTTCATATTTATGCTGCTTGCAACCAAGCTATGGGCAATAACATTACTTGTGTATTTCATCCTCCAGCTTGCAGAGGAAAATCAGACTCCGACGGGTGGAAGAGATGGAATACAGAGGACAACTTTCAGGGAGATTCCTGCCATGAAACTGTATATTACTCTTTACAAGAGTGTATTTTCCTTTACTTATATTTAAAGGGACACTCAAGTCAAAATTAAACTTCATGATTCAGATAGAGCATGCAATTTTAAACAACTTTCCAGTTTACTTCCATTAACACAATGTGCACAGTCTTTTTATATTTGCACTTTTTGAGTCACCAACTCCTACTGAGCATGTGCAAGAATTCACAGCATATACGTATATGCATTTATGATTGGCTGATGGCTGTCACATGATACAGGGGGAGTGGAAATAGACATAACTTTGCAATTTATTTAACAAAAATCTACTACTCATTTGAAGTTCAGACTAAGTGCTATTTCATTGTCTTTGTATCATGCATTTGTTGATTATGCAAATCTACTGTATTGACTGGTCCTTTAATGCTAGCTTTTATTAAATCATTCTACATTTTAGTCTTGTAAAGATTTATAAGAAAGTACAGTTTTTCTAATCCTCTTTAGACTTTCAACTGACCTTTCAAGTCTTTTATGAATTTTCCATAAAGATAGCAAGAGATGGCAGGGAGGACATGACAGCAACCGTGCCAATAAGATCAGAATATGTTCCATTGTTTTCAAACTGCAGTTGTAATGGAAATATAATATTTGTTTTATCTTTAAGAGGAGCATTTTAGAAATCTACATACTGTCAGATAAAAGGCTTTTAGTCTATTGCTAGGTACTGTAAAAGTTCACACAAAACCTGCCTTATTTCTAATACTTGGGGAAAATCAAACACAGCTAAGCCAGAACCTGGTATTTCTTAGAAGCAAACTATATTAAAATGTGATTATACATGGGTCTTTGTTAAGTAATATCCTTAAATATCCTTATAAAAATAAGTATTAGGCTAGTTAAAGTAGGGTTAAACTAGTTTTTTTTATTTTAAAAACAATAAAACATATATTTTATTATAGATATTATTTAATTAATAAAATATCCCTTTTAAAGTACAAATGATAATATTACTGTTCCTGGAGGATATCAAATGAAAGGCTGAATCAGTTGACATTATTTCTGCACACAAAACTTTTCTAGGGCACAGTAACACAATTCAAGAAAAGTAAGTACAATTTAGGTCTAAATAAAAAGAAGCTGAAAATGATTTGCTGTAATTAATCTGTAAGGGGTACAGTCAGGGGCGAAACTACAGGGGGTGCAGAGGTCACAATTGGGACTGGGCCCCCAAGGGTGGGGGCCCAGCTTTATTTTTTTTACAATAAAAATCGTTGACCTGCACTTATATCATGTGAGTGTGACATGATGCTTCACTAGTGTCTCTGACTACAGGGGTTAGTGTTTCTGTTTTACCCATTGGTGTTTATGTGTGTGTGTATGTATGTATGTGACTGTGTGTGTATGTGTGTATGTATGTATGTGACTGTGTGTGTATGTGTGTATGTATGTATGTGACTGTGTGTGTATGTGTGTATGTATGTATGTGACTGTGTGTGTATTTATGCATGTATGTGTGTGTATGTGTGTATGTATGTATGTGACTGTGTGTGTATTTATGCATGTATGTGTGTGTGTGTGTATGTATGTATGTGACTGTGTGTGTATTTATGCATGTATGTGTGTGTATGTGTGTATGTATGTATGTGACTGTGTGTGTATTTATGCATGTATGTGTGTGTATGTGTGTATGTATGTATGTGACTGTGTGTGTATTTATGCATGTATGTGTGTGTGTGTGTGTGTATGTATGTATGTGACTGTGTGTGTATTTATGCATGTATGTGTGTATGTATGTATGTGACTGTGTGTGTATTTATGCATGTATGTGTGTGTGTGTGTGTGTATGTATGTATGTGACTGTGTGTGTATTTATGCATGTATGTGTGTGTGTGTATGTATGTATGTGACTGTGTGTGTATTTATGCATGTATGTGTGTGTGTGTATGTGTGTATGTATGTGACTGTGTGTATTTATGCATGTATGTGTGTGTGTGTGTATGTGTGTAGGTATGTATGTGACTGTGTGTGTATTTATGCATGTATGTGTGTGTGTGTATGTATGTATGTGACTGTGTGTGTATTTATGCATGTGTGTGTGTGTGTGTGTGTATGTGTGTATGTATGTGACTGTGTGTGTATTTATGCATGTATGTGACTGTGTGTGTATTTATGCATGTATATGTGTGTGTGTGTATGTGTGTAGGTATGTATGTGACTGTGTGTGTATTTATGCATGTATATGTGTGTAGGTATGTATGTGACTGTGTGTGTATTTATGCAAGTATGTGTGTGTGTGTGTGTATGTTTGTGGAACCAGCAAATTACAGACCTTGTTACTACAGCATGGGCGGGGGGGGGGGGGGGGGTAAACAGTGTCAGTCTATACCGTACTACTATATACAGTACGGGGGGGCTGGACCATGTCACAGACTACTGTGGTCACTTTGGGGTGGGTAGGGTCAGGTCAGCCATCTCTCTGGCAGATTACAGACTGTGTCACTGACTCACTATATACAGTACTGGTGGGTTAAATAGTGTCACTATATACAGTAATGGGGGGTCAGACCATCTCACAGACTGTGGGCACAGGGTACCTCCTTTTGTAGACGTAATCTTATTCACATTTTTTTCCTGTGTTAAATGTAAAAAAAAAAAAAAGATATGTATCAAATTCACTTTTTTTTGGGGGGGGGGGGGCCCTTCTTAGATTCTCGCACCTGGGCCCTGTGGTTTCTAGTTACATCTCTGGGTACAGTAGCAGACCTACTCAACAGAGGGACCTGGTGCAAAAAAATATTTGGGCCCCCAAAGGTAACTCATTAGTAATCAATAGTAATATACATGCTGCGCTGTATAATGATTTTGAGGATGGGTAGTAGGACCTGCAACCTGCACTAATAAAAGGCTGAACTATCCTTACTATTTTAAAACACAGGTAATATGTTATGCTCTATAAAAGAGTCCACTACATGAAAGAAAGAAAACGTGAAAAAAAAATGAAGAAAAATAAAATAAAAAAAAGACAACCTTGTCATCTTTAACCTATAGCTAAACATGACTGCCAGACAAGATAAATCACAGGGGCAATCATGTCTTTCTAAATCCCACATGCTGAATGGCTCTCGAGAATGCTCCGCAATGTCTGTGGTCAGCCCTTTATTTACGTCTGGAAGATTACCGAGACAAATTCCATCCTATCCAAAGATGAATGCAGACTGCAATTTAACACTTTTACAGAAATTAGTTTTCAAAAAGTGTTTTCAAACGGTTGCATTTGTATTTATTGTTATTTTTCGGTTTATTTTTGTTGCTCACAGTATTCATTTGCTATGTGTGATATCATGTATTAAACCATTTTAAAGGGACATGAAACCCAAGATTTTCTTTCATGATTCAGACAGACAATACAATTTTAAACAACATTCCAATTTACTTCTATTATCTCATTTGTTTCATTCTTTAGATATCCTTTGTTGAAGAAATAACAATGCTGTGTGCCGCCACCAATCAGCAGCTACTAGATATGCTTTTCAACAAAGTATATCAAGAAAATGAAGCAAATTAGATAATAAAAGAAAAATTGGAAAGTTGCTTAAAATTGCAGGCTCTATCTGAATTATGAAGAAAAAAAAAATTGGTTTTATGTCCCTTTAAGCCAGTGTTTCCCAACTCCAGTCCGCAGGACCCTTAACAGGCCACATATTTATTATATCTTAACTGGAGCACTGGTGAACTGATCAGCTGATGGGGTACCTGATTGTTTCACCTGTGCTCCTGAGGACTGGCTTTGGGAAACACTGCTTTAAGCTCTTTAATAAGAAAATGCTGTAATATATTAGAGCATTTAATCATTGCACTATTGCTTGCACATAACTATTCGTTTAATTACTGCAAAAGGGGTTAAACACATCGCTAAAATCCGCTCCAGATCTGATAAGCCAATGACAATAGACAATGTGTGTAGCTGCCAATTAGCTAGATTACGAGAGGATCGATATTTAAGTTGAAAGTAAAAAGCTTTTGCGTGCGCGCTAATCCGATGTGCGCAAAAAGCCATAGTTATAATATTGCAATTGCGTTAAAGTATTGCCCCATAGTAGTCAAAGGAGTGGGAAAAGTGGAGAGAAAAAAAACTAACTCCCTACTCGCGCGCATTTTCTCAAGCGCTTTAACCCAAAATGAAAGTATGAAAATTTCACATCTCAATGTTCTTCGCATAGCTTAAAGGGATATTACAGCCAAAATTGGAAACCACATCGGTGCATTCCGGCATTAAACAGAAGCATTTTTGTAATATACATGCATTAGCTAAAATGCTTCTAATAAAAGCTATTGCTGTTTCAAAAGTGTATTTAAGTATGCACTGTGCACCAGCATTTTAAACACAGCACTTGCTCAGAGAGTCTAAGGTGCTTGTACCATCTGGTATTGACTGATTTGCTAATTGCTGACATGATACAAGCCCCACTGATAATCTGAGCAGCTGCAATATTTAAAATGTAGGTGCAGTGACAATATCTAGCTATGCTTCACATGCACCTGCAGAGAAAAATGTTAACACTAAAACAGTGATAACATTTACTAGAAGCATTTTTTCCAATACGTACATGTATATTGCAAATATGTTTCTATTCAAAGATGTAATTAATCTATGTGCATTTAAATTTTGACCGGAATGTCCCTTTAATGTGTTCTATTTCTACATATATCTGATGTTTCTTTGAAAAATATATATTTATAAATATTTAGAACTTATTTCCCTATGTGAAGAACTTTTAAATGTATTTTTGATGTTTATTGTACAATTTTTTTATACAAGCGTAACAGTTAACAAGAGCTTGTTAAATTCAATTGCGCTCAAGCGATCACATTTACTTTCAAATTGTAATACATCCGCTACTTCTGATGCATGCAAACACTTGCGATAAAACCCGATATTGCTTGTGTGCAACTGTTAGGGCGCCATTTGTATTCTGGCCCAATATCAGCACATATAATTTTAAACAAAGGATACAAAGAGACCAATGTAAAATTATAAAATTATGATTATAAAAGCCAATTTAGAAGTGTCTTAAATTTACATATTCTATCTGAATCATGCAAGTCCAATTTTGACTTTCCTATCCCTTTAACACAAGTATATATATATGATAATGGCAGGAACTGAATTTCGAACATGATCTCACCTTAATAGCTCATTGTCATTAAATTGAAATGTATCTGCATAAACATTAACTGCCATAATGTAAATCATAACTAATTAATTTAGTATATTTTATTTTTTATATAACATTACAAACCATACAATATATATTTAATATTTATGTCACATAGTCCATTGCAAAATAATCTCAAATGCTTGAGTCCAGAGACATTGAGAAGAAGAATTAATTTGACCAAATGTAAATTCATCATTCCCTTGGTTTGTTGACCATATGATATTTCAAACTAGATTGGTGGTTTGTAACAACATGAACATACATATATGTAAATGGACAATTTAACATTTAGGCTATTACACGTTTAGCAAAGATGAAATTGGCATAGACATTGATTTATGTTGATTTTTCAGGTCCTAACTAAAAGGTCCATAACAGTAAAAAAACGACATGCTCTAATTCTTTGGTGGATCTCAGAGGGATATCACTATCACTACTGAGGAACCCTTATTATGTTGAAATTTTGTTCATACGGTTAGCCAGCATGCACCACCCAGTTGTGGGTAATTTATCAAGTCATTTTCTATTCAGATCCAGCTTTTTGGATTGGAAGAGTCAAAGTGGCGCCATTAGACAACAAAAAAACAGGGATTATAGGGTACTGGTTAATGACCCCCACCTTCTACCAAATATTCCTTACTTTATAGTTTTACAGACCCCTATCATGTGCAATAATATTTGTGGTAGGCAAATGCCACTTTGTGTGCCCAAACACAAGGCTAGGAATCTTGTTCACTTGCCTATTGATAAATGAGGTTGATGATGTCATAAAAATATAGGCCTAGATTACAAGTAGAGCACAAATGTTTGTGCCTGAGCGAAAAAAGGGTTTATCGTGAGGGTTTTACGCTCGTCAGGCTTACCGCTGGTATTACGAGTTAAAAGTAAATGCAATCGCTTGAGCTCAATCGCTATTTATGCTAGAATGATTACTGCAACTTCAGAGCTCTGGTTAACTGTTTCACGAAACATAAAAGTGTCACAAAACACCTAAAAAATATATTACAAAGTATAGTTACAGTCATAATAACAAAAAAAAATAATGCATCCAAAGGGCTTTAATATACAGATACATACATATACATGTCTAAATATGTATTTGTATATATGCACTCAGAGTCATATATTGGCCCACGTGTCCTACATTGGTAGTCACCTACACATCAGATGAGGCCACATTATGAACCTGGTTAACATCTATAGCCTTTGGGAATAGATGCAACTAATGCTTACTATGTGGAATAAAGTATTTGTACTGGAACATTCATGGTAGCTTATCATTATTGGAATTGAAAGTGAGGCAGGTGCTATGGCTTTTTATTGTGTGACACATTAGAGGATTTTGACTCAGATCAAGCTCCTGTGGAAGATTTACAAGGTCTTGGTATTAAAATGTGGTTTCCAAAAACAAATTGTTGACTCTTCCCTTTCAGGGAAAGATTCTTTTTGGATCTGGCCTGGACTCAATAATCTCCACAGTCATTAGAGTTAAGGGAGCCTTCCTTCCTTAAGACACGAGATCTAGGGGTAAAAACAGACCTGTCAATTGTTTTTGTTCTTTTCACTCCTCCAAGAATCAGAAGTCCTCTTCTACCAATCAATCAGAGTCTTCCAAGTTTTCCTGGAAACCAGGTTCTTCCTGGTCCAATTCCAAACAGAATAAGAAATCTCTTTCCAATTCCAAATCAGCATGAAGGTGCGACTCCTGATCCAGATTTACTTCTGGTAGGGGACAGGTTGAGACATTTTAAGAAAGTTTGGTTTCAATCAGTTCAGGATCCCTAAATGTGAAACACTATATCCCAGGGTTACAGGATAGTTTTTTTTGTCCAGGCCTCGTGGAGGATGGTTCCTTCTGTCTCATATTCCAAAATATCTTTTTGAAGGCGTCTCCTTTTTTCTAATGTATTCAGGATTTAGAACTAAAGGAAGTTATTTCAAGATGGAAACAATTTGTACTATTCTACTACAGCAAGGTCAGTTCATATCCACTATAGATTTCAGTTTCTTTGCCCTTACTTTCAGGTTGGCTACTGCTCACTGAATATTCACAAAGGTTTTGGAAGCCCTATTGACAGTAATCAGATCTCAGGGCATGTCAGTAGCCCCTTACCTGGATATTTTCTGGGAGTATCTATTACCAACTGCAGAGTATAAAATGTATGAGAATTTGCCTTTTAAGGCTTATTTGTGTATATGAATTAGCTGGTTTTGTGTTTTGAAGCCACAACCTAATAAAATGGATTGAGCTTGTAGGTATAATCAGATCTCATTACTTTATCAGATTGTGTACATATACATGCTTCTTTATTTTATATCTGTCCGTAAACCAAAGACCAATACGTGGAGAGAACAATGGAAAATTAACATTGTATTACCTTATCTCTTCTATAACCCCCTTGGAGTGTAATTTCTTCTACTGGTTGTGTTACACAGCTTATTTATAGCTTGGACCTAAGGCCAGAAACTTTCAGAATAGGTGGGGATATCACAGGCTAAATCAACTATTTCAAATGCCAATATAAGGTTAAAGGAAATACTTAATTTAATACACTCCAGCAGGTAAAGTGAATCATTGGGAACAAATTAAAGGGGAGAAAGTTTTTGAGTAAACTGTCCCTTTAAGGCAGCAGTGTCTGGCAAATAGGAACTACCTTTATTCTTTGTCCCACCCATTTTCTCGTGGACTCCACAGCTTGAGTTTTAGATCCCACATGTCCAGGTTCATGGACTATCACTACCTTATGAAAGAAAACATAATTTAAGCTTACCCGATAAATTCCTTTCAGTCATGGTGGTGAGAGTCCACAAGACCTGGCCATTAATTTTTTTTCTTTTTGGCGGCAGTCTTCATTTGCACCTCTGTATACCCTTCTTTGCCTTTCCTACCTTTCTGTTAACCTTTCTTCTGCTTGACTATGTGATTAACTGAGATATACAGGGAGGTGGGATGGTTTAAAAGCTCTTGGTATGTGGGTATCTTTGCCTCCATCTAGTGGTGGTAGGAATTCAATATCACACATCAAGGCTTGTGGACTCACCACCATGAAAGATAGGAACTTATCAGGAAAGCACAAATTATGTTTTTTTAACAAGTTGCTCATGGATATGTAGCAAGATATGGTAAACATATTTGGTTCTCTCTATTATTTGTGTATGCATATTTCAGCACCAATTTATATCATCTTAACTCGGTAAAGTATGTATTTAATTTATCTCAGTTATTAAATACAGGGAGTAATACAACACTAAGCCCTTTATGTGAATAAATGAATGTTTTTATTAATCTTCTTTCCATTTCAGTTTAATATCTTTAGGCTCCCTGGAAAACCAGTTTCAGATATGAACACAAATTGTTATCACAGAAGATGAATCACAAGCTTACAATTCATTAAAATCCTCACTTATGCTACATTATATGTTACTGTAAATGGAAGTCCATCTAGGCTTTATGTTTAATGAAGCTTGCTGCTATTATTAAACTAAATTATTTGATTTATAGACAAAGCTGTTTTCCATGACAAAAGGTACCCACTCCCAAAGACTAATACTATAAGAGGATAATAAACCACTAATATCAATTTTGAAACATTGAAAATTAACATATTTATATAATTTTGTGTAATATTACAATTAACATAGGTTTAAACAAGGTTTCAGTGCATATATTAACATTTTACTGATCTTGTATGAGTATGTGTTAAATCATTTGAAAGTTCGATTTGTACAAGGTCAAGGAGTTCAAATTTGAAAGGTTTAAAATAATGCAAAAAGATGCCAATAAAAAAGTTTTCTAATGTATTGGAATATTGCTGTTGAATTGTCTTAAAGGAAGACATAGGGGGTGTTGTGTCAAAAATGCATTTAAAAAGCTTGTGGAAAATAGATTATTACTAGATTTTCAAATGGACTGGTATGAACAGCCATGTGATACATTCCCCACAGAGCATCTGATAGTGGCTCTTATTTTTTGAGTACTGTATTTCTTTGAGTTGGTTGCTGTTTGTGAAAAGTACATTGTACATTTGTCCCAAAAACTATCAATGGGACATTAAACACCTTGAAATTAATTACAAGATATTTCTGTTGTCTGTTGTCTTGCTATCAAATAACATCAGCCAAATGTAAACATTTTAAAACTAATTATATTTATATTTATAATTTTATTTGCTGTAATTATTTTTTAATATCCAAACTTTATCCAACGCTTCATAGAGCCTATCTAGGCTTGAGACTACAGTTGACAAATCAATCCATGGCCATAATGTTAGTATAGAGTGTATTATTTATTTCATAAAGGTGGTGATAGTCCACGAGCCATTACTCCTGGACTCTAGGAAGTGGCAAAGATTCCCAAAACTCTAAGAGCCCTTAAAAGCCCTTCCACCTCACTGGTAAACCAGTTTTAGCTTTGCCTTTGCAGGAGGAAGGTGAACTATGGAGGTGCTCCAGGTGTTCTTCTGTGAGAGGGGTCCTCAGGCTAATTTGAGGCCCATTTTCGCATCAGACAGCTACTGTTTGGATAGAGGGAAGCTTATGGAGTATTGACTAGTGACACAATTACACCCAGTGGGAGTTAGTCACAGGCTTACCCAAGGTGCCACAGGGACCAGCCCCTATAGCCTCCTCCTGTTAAATCATCATTATACTCTACATACACAGATCCTCTGCTGTGACGAGTACAGCACTGGATTGGCTATCTAATGGAAACAGCTTCTTTCTGCAGATGGTATGTCCAGTAGTGTGGGTGCTTGTTAGGTAGTTAAAGGGACAGTCTACTCCAGAATTTTTATTTAAAAATAATAGATAATCCCTTTTTTACCCATTCCCCAGTGCTGCATAACAAACAGTTATATTAATATACTTTTTACCTCTGTGATTACCTTGTATCTAAGTTTCTGCAAACTTCCCCCTTATTTTAGTTCTTTTGACAGACTTGCATTTTAGACAATCAGTACTGACTCATAAATAACTCCACGAGAGTGACCACAATGTTTATCTATATGGCCCAGCACTGTCTGGGTGTGAAAAACTGTCAAAATACACTGAGATAAGAGGCGGACTTCAAGTCCTTAGAAATTAGCATTTGAGCCTACTGAGGTTTAGCTTACAACAAAGAATACTAAGAGAATAGTAAATTTGATTATAAAAGTAAATTGAAATGTTGTTAACAAATTGCATGCCCTGTCTGAATTATGAAAGTTTAATTTTAATTAGACTGTCCCTTTAAGTTTACTTATTTCTTTTTGTTTGCTTAGCTCTTTTCCATAAAGGCATACTAAGGTAGTCTCAGGACTGTACATTTGTATTGAGCACTAGGTGTAGAACATTGTTAAAAACAACGTAAAAAACACTGCTGCTGATTTTATGGAAAGTTTCAATAGAGGATACCAAGAGAAAAGGGTAAATCAGAGACCTTTATAAGATTCTACATTCTATCTGAATTGTGAAAATTTCATTTTGAATTCTACATCCCTTTGACCCACTTGTGAAGTCTTGATTTAACCCTTTATTTAATAAAATTAAAGGAATGATCAAGAACTTGAACTTAAAATTCTGAAATTGAACCGTATTCCTTTACTAGCATCTAGATTAATTTTAGATTATGCAACATTTTCACCTATTTAGAGAGAACAGCTATCTTAAAAAAAAGCTCAATCTTTTTTGGAACACTAAAAATAAATGTATCATTTATTTAATTATTAATTATACAAATAATTCTGTATTCCAGCAAAAATATCTGGAATGTAAGGTGCATGTGTAGCAGTGAGCCAATGGGGTTAAACAGCTGAACTAGACTCATAAAATATAGATTATAGTGTTAACATGTTAATCCAAATGCTAAATAATATAACATCTCACTAGAATGTTTAAAAATATATTCTCAGTAGAGGCCATTCATCAAGATAAACAATGCTTCTGGCAAAGATTCACCTGCAAGATAACAAGTCATTATTAAATCACATTGACTGCACAAGGTGATAGCTTTTTTAGCAAAAGCGCTTCTACAATTGTCATCTTGGCCACATCTCTAATCACAGCAGTGAGACAGGAATATTATTACCTCGGTTTCACGGCCACTGATAAATCGGAGTCACCACTTGAAGGTTTTATTATTTACAAGGGAACTGTAAATCAGCTTTAATATTATTTACAGAGTGAAAAGATCCATTTCAGTTTCTTTTTCACTGTGTGGATGAAGCACCTTAAAGGGACATTAAACCCTTTGAGATGGTAATATAAAATGATAAATCGTATATATAAAAAAACTCTACAATATACTTTCATTATTTATTTTGTCACCTTTTTCTGTAAATCCATTGTGAAATTGTGAGCATTTAAGTTTCTGTTAGAAATGTAAGTGCAGAACACTGTTATATTCTACACAGTCATTAGCTGCACACTCTAGTGACCTATTTATAGCTGTCTCTAATTGGCCTCAGCAGAGACGGTAACCTAAGTTACAACATGGCAGCTTCCATTGTTTTATAGACACTAAAACTTTACACTTACTTTGTCACTTTTTAAACAACTAATGAAACTTAAAAAAATACATCTACATGTTATTCTCAGACTTTTTCTTTGAATGCATTATTTTATCTAGCATTTATTGAGCGCTTAATGTCCCTTTAAAGGAATAGTCAGATCAAAATTAAACTTTCACGATTCAGATAGAGCATGCAATTTTAAGCAACTTTCTTATTTACTGCTAGAGGCCTATTTATCAAAGCGTCAACTATGTTGCATTCGCGGGCATCAATACGCTCGCCAAACATCTCGGCCGCGGATCTGAATACGATCTCTTTATTTATCAAAAAAGCATCAAGTACGGTGGGAAGAGCATCGGACTAGTGTTAACTAACAGTCATCGATGTTGCGGCTATTCAGGCTTTTCTCAACTTTATTTTACACCATTTCAATACTGTCCACAAACAAGCACATTTCTCTTTAGCACATTATTGTATATAGTGTAAATGTTTTCTTTTTCTGAGCAGGACTAATTGCGAATATAGCAAGTAGCGACATATTTGGTGCAAAGTGGAGAGTGAATTATTAGAATTCTATTTAAGATTGGACATACATATTTTAGTATGTACATATACACACACACACACACACATATATATATATATATATATATACAGTATATATGTGTTTATATATATATGTGTATATATATATATATATATATATATATATATATATATATATATATATATATATATATATATGTGTGTTATCTCAGAAATCTTTTGCAAAAATATTTACATGTCCCGAATTTAATTTTTTTTGTTCTAAACAATGTTGTCTGTCATATCTTGGTGTTTATTTATACCACTATATGTATACATTGTAAATGTATTATTGTTCTGAGCAGGACTAATTGCGAATATAACATGTAATCAGAGTATCATATGTATTTATTTGAAATCTATGGCTATTTTAAAGGGATAGGAAAGTGAAAATTTAAGTTGCACTAGTGGGAGCTAGCTGCTAATTGGTGCCTGCACACATTTGTCTCTTGTGATTGGCTAAATAGATGTGTTCAGCTAGCTGCCAGTAGTGCAATACTGTTCCATCAGCAAAGGATAACAAGAGAATGAAGCAAATTTGATAATAGAAGTAAATTGGAAAGTTGTTTAAAATTGTACGTTCTATCCAAATCTTGAAATATTTTGGGGTTTCCTGACCCTTTAAGAGCTGGACCAGGTTTCTCTCTGCACCTGTCTTACCCCTCCTGATTGCAATCTATTTTTAAAAACCACCCCTTCACAGGTGTTATAAAATGGCTTGACATATAAGATGACATTTCTTACTGAAAAAGAAATTCAAGAGAAGGAAGAAATACACTGAACATATCATGATAATAAAGAGGTGAATTTAATTTCTGCTGTATCTGAATCATGACAGTTTAAAGTTAGGTGGGCTATCCCTTTGAGCTATCAGCTTAAGATTTTATTGAAACAAACATCAATTCGAATTTTAAAATCCTTGTCTAAAATATTACACTGTGTCCTAATGTCAGCATCAATGTTTATCTTTAATACTAATTTCCCATATACATACTTTCAAAGTATAATACACAATGTAACAAATGGCACTTACAAGTTCTGATGAGTGATCAATGACAGAAGTCTTGAGCAATTTGATTCGTTACTGATAGTTTATAATGTATATTTGAATCAGATTGGCTGATGTCATAAATCATGTGATTATGCATATTCCAATCAAAAGTGGTGGATAAATTCACTAGTGTGTGGGTTATTTAGGAGTTTGCGTCATAATTGGTGCGAAAAGTGTTGCGTCAAATATGGCGCAAAGTGGAGAGTGGGATTTGTATTACATGGCTTAAACATGGTGCACATAGACTTTTCAAACAAATAAAAAGGAATGGCTAGATTACGAGTTTTGCGTTATGAGTGAAAAAGCAGCATTATGGGTTATAACGCTGCTTTTTCACTATCGCTGCTATTACGAGTCTTGTCAAAAAAGATATACTGCCCACTTTTTTGGCTGTAATGCAAATTAACTTACTTAATTTGCGTGGTCTTTTTTCAATGGGACTTCCATAGTGCTTATATTACAAGCTATTTCTGGGAGGCCAAAAAGTGAGCGGTACAGCCTATACTGCAAGATTCGTAACGTAATCTAAAGTCAGTAGTTATGAGTTTTACGCTACAAAGCTGTAGCATAAAACTCATAACTAAAGTGTTAAAAAGTACCCTAACACCTATAAACTACCTATTAACCCCTAAACCGAGGCCCTCCCGCATCGCAAACGCTAAAATAAAATTATTAACCCCTAATCTGTCGCTCCCGACATCGCCGCCACTATAATAAACATATTGACCTCTAAACCACCCGCACTACCGCATCGCAAACACTAGTTAAATATTATTACCCCCTAATCTGCCGCCCCTAACATCGCCGCCACCTACCTACATTTGTTAACCCCTAATCTGCCGCTCCGGACATCGCCGCCACTATAATAAACATATTAACCCCTAAACCTAACCCTAATCTAACCCTAACACCCCCTAACTTTAATATAATTAAAATAAATCTAAATAAAACATACTATTAATAACTAAAAAATTCCTATTTAAAACTAAATACTTACCTATAAAATAAACCCTAAGCTAGCTACAATATAATTAATAGTTAAAATGTAGCTAGCTTAGGTTTTATTTTTATTTCACAGGCAAGTTTGTATTTATTTTAACTAGGTAGACTAGTTAGTAAATAGTTATTAACTATTTACTAGCTACCTAGTTAAAATAAATTCAAATTTACCTGTAAAATAAAACCTAACCTGTCTTACACTAACACCTAAGCTTACACTACAATTAAATCAATTACCTAAATTAAATACAATCAACTAAATTACAACCCCCCCCACTAAATTACACAAAATAAAAAAGAAATTATCAAATATTTAAACTAATTACACCTAATCTAATAGCCCTATCAAAATAAAAAAGCCCCCCCAAAATAAAAAAAACCCTAGGCTAAACTAAACTGCCAATAGCCCTTAAAAGGGCATTTTGCGGGGCATTGCCCCAAAGAAATCAACTCTTTTTTTTTTTATTTATTTATTAGAAACCAGCTTTATTAGGTGTAAGAATCAAATAAACAGTACATGGGAGCAATTACTCGAATACAGATTGAACGAGAGTCCCGTCTATAAAGAAATTCAGTAGAGTCCCTCTCAATTCAGAGGCGAGGGGAAACCCCCAGTAGGTATCCCGAGGGAGAGTTCCTCTGTTTAGAGTCCAAAATTTCCAGGGAGTAAATGCGTACTTATAAATAGAACTCTGTGGGTTAAAGCCTGGTTTTTTTAATTTAGTTTTTTTTTAACAAATATTTTAAACAACATTGTGAGACAAATTATACAATCCTTTAAGAACAAGTGGTATAGGCAGTAAGAAGTAAGAGAGTTACACCGGGAAAGGAGGAGAGAAGAAGTGACTAGAAGAGGGGAGGGGGAGAACTTAGCGAGGGGGGGGGTGGAGAGAGGGAAAAAAAAAAGAGTTTATTGTTCCATTGTGGGGGATTTTACAGCTGATTGGGGATGATTGTCAGAAATCAGCTCTTTTACCTGTAAAAAAAAAATACAAACAACCCCCCAACAGTAAAACCCACCACCCACACAACCAAACCTCCCAAATAAAATCCTATCTAAAAAACCTAAGCTCCCCATTGCCCTGAAAATGCAATTATTAACTATTTACTAACTACATAGCTAAAATAAATACACCTAACCTTACACTACACTTAAATCAATTACATTAATTAAATACTATTAACTAAATTACAAAAAAAACCCACTAAATTACACAAAATAAAAAAGAAATGATCAAATATTTAAACTAATTACACCTAATCTAATAGCCCTATCAAAAAAAGCCCCCCCAAAATAAAAAAACCCTAGTCCAAGCTAAACTGCCAATAGCCAAACAACCCCCCAACAGTAAAACCCACCACCCACACAACCAACCCCCCCTAAAAAAAACCTACCTAAAAAACCTAAGCTCCCCATTGCCTTGAAAAGGGCATTTGGATGGGCATTGCCCTTAAAAGGGCATTTAGCTCTTTTACATTGCACAAAGTCCATAATCAAAAAATATAGCCCACTCAATAAACGCTTAAAAAAATCTATAATATGGGGTGGCAAACTCTTTATTTAAAGGGACATCTGATTTAATTTTATTGTCTAAACAGATAGATTATGGGGTCCATTTATTGAGCAGCGGGTGGTGCATCGATGCTCCGTTGTTTCTGTTCCTCCAGAAACAGAAGTTAGGAAACAGTGACCGTCAATGATTGGGATGATTGACAGCCCCTGCTAGCGGCCGATTGGCTGTGAGTTAGCTGGGGGCGGCATTGCACAAGCATTTCACCAGAAATGCTTGTTCAATGTTAAATGCCGACAGCGTATGCTGTCAGCATTTAGCAAGGTTGAGTGGACATGATTCGCTACAGCGAATCATGTCCGCTTGACTTTTGTAAATCTACCCCTATGTCTTTACTACCCATTCCCCAGTTTTTCATAACCAATATTGTTATATTAAATAGAAGAAAGAGAGGGGCGCTTCATGTGTAGAATCACCAAATCAAAAAAGCCAAAGCTTATGCACTCGAGCCAAATTGGTACTCACATTTAAAATAAGCACCCCAATGTGCTAATGGAAGCAGACTGACATAATATGGTGTGTCAGTACACCCACTCCAGGATATCCCCGCCAGGTGTGTCTGTAATGGAGAGTCAAGACAACAAAAGGAAACCACATGTGCAGATCAACCAATTAGATGGAACAATGGGGATAATTGTGCCAAATGGGTACTCACAATGTCCAATAGCACACCTATGTGCTGGTAGATGCAGACTGATAATTTTTTATATTGTTATATTAATATGCTTTATAACGTCTAGGATTGCCTGTTCTAAGCCTCCTGCAGACCGCATCTTATCTCAGTTTTTTGTTTTTTCTTTAGCTTTTTACAATCTTGCACTACAGCCAGACAGTGCTAGTTCCATTGAAGACATCTCAATATAGGCAGCAGGGGCTCTGCCCCACCAAAATAAAAACTAACAAAGTTAAAAATTAAAAAAAATGTTTGCCATATTTATTAATCATAACCTTACAGTCAAAATTGTATAACTATACATTCATTTCTTATTAAAATTAACACTTTTGTGTATCTACTGCTTATGATATTCTGACAAGGCATTAAAGGGACAGTCTTCACTAAAAACATAATTTATGTAAGAACTTACCTGATAAATTCATTTCTTTCATATTAGCAAGAGTCCATGAGCTAGTGACGTATGGGATATACATTCCTACCAGGAGGGGCAAAGTTTCCCAAACCTCAAAATGCCTATAAATACACCCCTCACCACACCCACAAATCAGTTTAACGAATAGCCAAGAAGTGGGGTGATAAGAAAAAAGTGTGAAAGCATAAAAAATAAGGAATTGGAATAATTGTGCTTTATACAAAAAATCATAACCACCACAAAAAAGGGTGGGCCTCATGGACTCTTGCTAATATGAAAGAAATTAATTTATCAGGTAAGTTCTTACATAAATTATGTTTTCTTTCATGTAATTAGCAAGAGTCCATGAGCTAGTGACGTATGGGATAATGACTACCCAAGATGTGGATCTTTCCACGCAAGAGTCACTAGAGAGGGAGGGATAAAATAAAGACAGCCAATTCCGCTGAAAAATAATCCACACCCAAAATAAAGTTTAAATGATAAGCAGAAGATTCAAACTGAAACAGCTGCCTGAAGTACTTTTCTACCAAAAACAGCTTCAGAAGAAGAAAACACATCAAAATGGTAGAATTTAGTAAAAGTATGCAAAGAAGACCAAGTTGCTGCTTTGCAAATCTGATTAACCGAAGCCTCATTCCTAAACGCCCAGGAAGTAGAAACTGACCTAGTAGAATGATCTGTAATCCTTTGAGGTGGAGTTTTACCCGACTCGACATAAGCATGATGAATTAAAGATTTCAACCAAGATGCCAAAGAAATGGCAGAGGCCTTCTGACCTTTCCTAGAACCAGAAAAGATAACAAATAGACTAGAAGTCTTTCGGAAATTCTTAGTAGCTTCAACATAATATTTCAAAGCTCTAACAACATCCAAAGAATGCAATGATCTCTCCTTAGAATTCTTAGGATTAGGACAGAATGAAGGAACCACAATTTCTCTACTAATGTTGTTAGAATTCACAACCTTAGGTAAAAATTTAAAAGAAGTTCGCAACACCGCCTTATCCTGATGAAAAATCAGAAAAGGAGACTCACAAGAAAGAGCAGATAATTCAGAAACTCGTCTGGCAGAAGAGATAGCCAAAAGGAACAAAACTTTCCAAGAAAGTAATTTGAATGCATTCGAATGCATAGGTTCAAACGGAGGAGCTTGAAGAGCTCCCCAGAACCAAATTCAAACTCCAAGGAGGAGAAATTGACTTAATGACAGGTTTTATACGAACCAAAGCTTGTACAAAACAATGAATATCAGGAAGATTAGCAATCTTTCTGTGAAAAAGAACAGAAAGAGCAGAGATTTGTCCTTTCAAGGAACTTGCAGACAAACCTTTATCCAAACCATCCTGAAGAAATTGTAAAATTCTCGGAATTCTAAAAGAATGCCAGGAAAAATGATGAGAAAGACACCAAGAAATATAAGTCTTCCAGACTCTATAATATATCTCCCTAGATACAGATTTACGAGCCTGTAACATAGTATTAATCACAGAGTCAGAGAAACCTCTTTGACTAAGAATCAAGCGTTCAATCTCCATACCTTTAAATTTAAGGATTTGAGATCCTGATGGAAAAAAGGACCTTGCGACAAAAGGTCTGGTCTTAACGGAAGAGTCCACGGTTGGCAAGAGGCCATCCGGACAAGATCCGCATACCAAAACCTGTGAGGCCATGCTGGAGCTACCAGCAGAACAAACGAACATTCCTTCAGAATCTTGAAGATTACTCTTGGAAGAAGAACTAGAGGCGGAAAGATATAGGCAGGATGATACTTCCAAGGAAGTGACAATGCATCCACTGCTTCCGCTTGAGGATCCCTGGATCTGGACAGATACCTGGGAAGTTTCTTGTTTAGATGAGAGGCCATCAGATCTATTTCTGGAAGTTCCCACATTTGAACAATCTGAAGAAATACCTCTGGGTGAAGAGACCATTCGCCCGGATGTAACGTTTGGCGGCTGAGATAATCCGCTTCCCAATTGTCTATACCTGGGATATGAACCACAGAAACTAGACAGGAGCTGGATTCCGCCCATACCAGAATTCGAGATACTTCCTTCATAGCCAGAGGACTGTGAGTCCCTCCTTGATGATTGATGTATGCCACAGTTGTGACATTGTCTGTCTGAAAACAAATGAACGATTCTCTCTTTAGAAGAGGCCATGACTGAAGAGCTCTGAAAATTGCACGGAGTTCCAAAATATTGATCGGTAATCTCACCTCCTGAGATTCCCAAACCCCTTGTGCTGTCAGAGACCCCCAAACAGCTCCCCAACCTGTCAGACTTGCATCTGTTGAAATTACAGTCCAGGTCGGAAGAACAAAAGAAGCCCCCTGAACTAAACGATGGTGATCTGTCCACCACATCAGAGAGTGTTGTACAATCGGTGTTAAAGATATTAATTGAGATATCTTTGTGTAATCCCTGCACCACTGGTTCAGCATACAGAGCTGAAGAGGTCGCATGTGAAAACGAGCAAAGGGGATCGCGTCCGATGCTGCAGTCATAAGACCTAGAATTTCCATGCATAAAGCTACCGAAGGGAATGATTGTGACTGAAGGTTTCGACAAGCTGATATCAACTTTAGACGTCTCTTGTCTGTCAAAGACAGAGTCATGGACACTGAATCTATCTGAAAACCTAAAAAGGTTACCCTTGTCTGAGGAATCAATTAACTTTTTGGTAAATTGATCCTCCAACCATGATCTTGAAGAAACAACACAAGTCGATTCGTATGAGATTCTGCTAAATGTGAAGACTGAGCAAGTACCAAGATATCGTCCAAATAAGGAAATACCACAATACCCTGTTCTCTGATTACAGACAGAAGGGCACCGAGAACCTTTGTAAAAATTCTTGGGGCTGTAGCTAGGCCAAACGGTAGAGCAACAAACTGGTAATGCTTGTCTAGGAAAGAGAATCTCAGAAACTGATAGTGATCTGGATGAATCGGAATATGCAGATATGCATCCTGTAAATCTATTGTGGACATATAATGCCCTTGCTGAACAAAAGGCAGGATAGTCCTTATAGTTACCATTTTGAATGTTGGTATCCTTACATAACGATTCAATATTTTTAGATCCAGAACTGGTCTGAAGGAATTCTCCTTCTTTGGTACAATGAAGAGATTTGAATAAAACCCCAGCCCCTGTTCCAGAACTGGAACTGGTATAATTACTCCAGCCAACTCTAGATCTGAAACACATTTCAGAAATGCTTGAGCCTTCGCTAGGTTTACTGGGACACGGGAAAGAAAAAATCTCTTTGCAGGAGGCCTTATCTTGAAGCCAATTCTGTACCCTTTTGAAACGATGTTCGGAATCCAGAGATTGTGAACAGAATTGAACCAAATTTCTTTGAAAAAACATAATCTGCCCCCTACCAGATGAACTGGAATGAGGGCCGCACCTTCATGTGGACTTGGGAGCTGGCTTTGGTTTTCTAAAAGGCTTGGATTTATTCCAGACTGGAGATGGTTTCCAAACTGATACCGCTCCTGAGGATGAAGGATCAGGCTTTTGTTCCTTGTTGTGATGAAAGGAACGAAAACGATTATTAGACCTAAATTTACCTTTAGATTTTTTATCCTGTGGTTAAAAAGTTCCTTTCCCTCCAGTAACAGTTGAGATAATAGAATCCAACTGAGAACCAAATCATTTATTACCCTGGAAAGAAAGGGAAAGCAGAGTAGACTTAGAAGACATATCAGCATTCCAAGTTTTAAGCCATAAAGCTCTTCTAGCTAAAATATCTAGAGACATATACCTGACATCAACTCTAATGATATCAAAGATGGCATCACAAATAAAATTATTAGCATGTTGTAGAAGAATAATAATGCTATGAGAATTATGATCTGTTACTTGTTGCACTAAAGCTTCTAACCAAAAGGTTGAAGCTGCAGCAACATCCGCTAAAGATATAGCAGGTCTAAGAAGATTACCTCACACAAGTAAGCTTTTCTTAGAAAGGATTCAATTTTCCTATCTAAAGGATCCTTAAAGGAAGTACCATCTGCCGTAGGAATAGTAGTACGCTTAGCAAGAGTAGAGACAGCCCCATCAACCTTAGGGATTTTGTCCCAAAATTCTAATCTGTCAGATGGCACAGGATATAATTGCTTAAAACGTTTAGAAGGAGTAAAAGAATTACCCAAATTATTCCATTCCCTGGAAATTACTTCAGAAATAGCCCCAGGGACAGGAAAAACTTCTGGAATAACTACAGGAGATTTAAAAACCTTATCTAAATGTTTAGATTTAGTATCAAGAGGACTAGAATCCTCAATTTCTAATGCAATTAGGACTTCTTTAAGTAAAGAACAAATAAATTCCATTTTAAATAAATATGAAGATTTATCAGCATCAACCTCTGAAACAGAATCCTCTGAATCAGAAGAACCAATATCAGTATCAGAATGATGATGTTCATTTAAAAATTCATCTGAAAAATGAGAAGTTTTAAAAGACTTTTTACGTTTACTAGAAGGAGGAATAACAGACATAGCCTTCTTAATGGATTTAGAAACAAAATCTCTTATGTTATCAGGAACACTCTGAGTATTAGATGTTGACGGCACAGCAACAGGTAATGTAACAGTACTAAAGGAAATATTATCTGCATTAGCAAGTTTGTCATGACAAACAGTACAAACAACAGCTGGAGGAACAGATACCAAAAGTTTACAGCAGATACACTTAGCTTTGGTAGCTCCAGCACCAGGCAGGGATATTCCAGAAGTATCTTCTGACTCAGCTTCAACGTGGGACATCTTGCAATATGTAATAGAAAAAACAACATATAAAGCAAAATTGATCAAATTCCTTAAATGACAGTTTCAGGAATGGGAAAAAAATGCCATAGAACAAGCTTCTAGCAACCAGAAGCACAAAATAATGAGACTTAAATAATGTGGAGACAATAGTGACGCCCATATTTTTTTAGCGCCAAAAAAGCCGCCCACATTATTTGGCGCCTAAATGCTTTTGGCGCCAAAATGACGCCACATCCGGAACGCCGACACCTTTGGCGCAAAAAAACGTAAAAAATGACGCAACTTCCGGCGACACGTATGACGCCGGAAACAGAAAAAAAAATTTGCGCCAAAAAAGTCCGCGCTAAGAATGACGCAATAAAATGAAGCATTTTCAGCCCCCGCGAGCCTAACAGCCCACAGGGAAAAGTCAAATTTTTAAGGTAAGAAAAAATGATTTATTCATATGCATTATCCCAAATATGAAACTGACTGTCTGAAATAAGGAATGTTGAACATCCTGAATCAAGGCAAATAAATGTTTGAATACATATATTTAGAACTTTATATAAAAGTGCCCAACCATAGCTTAGAGTGTCACAGAAAATAAGACTTACTTACCCCAGGACACTCATCTACATGTAGTAGAAAGCCAAACCAGTACTGAAACGAGAATCAGTAGAGGAAATGGTATATATAAGAGTATATCGTCGATCTGAAAAGGGAGGTAAGAGATGAATCTCTACGACCGATAACAGAGAACCTATGAAATAGACCCCGTAGAAGGAGATCACTGAATTCAAATAGGCAATACTCTCCTCACATCCCTCTGACATTCACTGCACGCTGAGAGGAAAACCGGGCTCCAACCTGATGCGGAGCGCATATCAACGTAGAATCTAGCACAAACTTACTTCACCACCTCCATAGGAGGCAAAGTTTGTAAAACTGATTTGTGGGTGTGGTGAGGGGTGTATTTGTAGGCATTTTGAGGTTTGGGAAACTTTGCCCCTCCTGGTAGGAATGTATATCCCATACGTCACTAGCTCATGGACTCTTGCTAATTACATGAAAGAAAATAGACTTACTGTATTGTAATTCTTCTGTTATTGGGAAGACAGCTAGCTTTAAAATATAGCTGCTGCCACAAGCCACTCTGCTGAACTTAAAAAATTATTGTTCTACACCTTGCATTACATCCACATAGCCTTAGCCCTTGATTCGAAGCCCAGAGCAAAGGTCAGTGTTTTAAAATTAATAGTCCAAATGGGATTGCAGGGAGGAATGGTGGAAAATCCTAACTCTTATATTTTTGGGCTGGTAATTTGGAGGCCTATCAATATTGGCTACCTCAAAACATGCAAATTGACAATATTGCTTAGGCAATGCTTACCTAGTGTGTATAAAGCATGTATGGTCTTATTAGATTAACTCTATCTAGCTGGCCAAGCAGGTTACCGCTGCATATTCAATTTCCCGACCATACACTAATAGCTATGTATATCTGTTAATGATTTGTGGCCAATGCACCCAGTTTTGCCTCTCTTACATTGTTTGCTCCCTGGGACATATCTTACTGCTATCTTGTGTTTGTTAGTGTGTGACATAGGGTGCAAATTTATTATCTGCTGCTGTGGCTGTTTAATATATACTGCAACACATAACTTTGCCCTAAAGCCTCCAACATGCTCCCTAGGCAGGCTGGACCTGCTTCTATCCTACAATTTAGGGCCTTTTCACTCACTATATCATAAATAACCCGCTTAAAATATGTTGGTTTTGTGAACACAGACCTTGGTATAACTTTAATTCAATATGTGCTTAATTTATTTCTATTTTTCCCTTATATGTTCCTGAAACTGTATATATGGTTGTGTAACTTTATAAGATCAGAGCCTGTTTTTATTGCTGCATTGAACTTACCACCTCCACCCCCCCCACCACATCATAATATACCTCCTAGGTTAGGAGGGTTACCTATGCGGCTCATCTAGCCTATGCCGCACCTTCATCACTTTCCTATAGCAACCCTTGCAGTACATAATGACTGCTGACTTTATTTTCCCTTTCTCGCATAGCTTGGCAAAAATTCATTATTCATATTAACTACAAATAAGATTGTTTATAATACTCCCTCTAAGAATACTTACAGTGTATGGGGGTCCTTGAGGGACTCAATGTGGCATGAGAGGGATACACATCATATTATATTATATTATATTTCTAACAAGATGTTTTCATTATGCCTGTTCCTTATTATGATTATTGTAATGCCTATTGTTTTACAGGAAATCAACCAGCTGCATTACTATGTACAATATTTGATAACTCCTTATACTACTAATGCTTGGGAAAGAATTCCTCCTCTATAGTGTTAATAACTTTCCAGGGCACATGAGTGGCCAATTGGGTAATTGGAGGATATAATGTTAACTTTTGAAAAATGAGGTTCTTACTTTAATACATACAGTAACACTTATGTTGTTTTAATGTTTTTTGCTTTTATTCTTAGATATTATTACAATGTAACAGTTCGCAATATGTTACTTCTCACATTGTATGTACATGTTTATATTATTTGATAACCTCAATACAAATATTAAACAAAAAAAAAAATCTTAAAAAAAAAAAAAAAAAATAAAAAAAAAAAATTATTGTTCCAGTATAGTGAGTGGCGTGTGAGAGAGCAGTATAGAGATCAGGAGAACGGTGTGTGGCAGCAGATACAGTCGTATGCAAAAGTTTAGGTACCCCTGACAATTTCCATGATTTTGATTTATAAATAATTGGGTGTTTGGATCAGCAATTTCATTTTGATCTATCAAATAACTGAAGGGCACAGTAATATTTCAGTAGTGAAATTAGGTTTATTGGATTAACAGAAAATGTGCCATATGCATCAAAACGAAATTAGACAGGTGCATAAATTTGGGCACCCTTGTCATTTTGTTGATTTGAATACCTGTAACTATCTAGCACTGATTAATTGGAACACACAATTGGTTTGGTGAGTCCATTAAGCCTTGAACTTCATAGATAGGTGCATCCAATCATGAGAAAAGATATTTAAGGTGGCCAAGTGCAAGTTGTTGTTCTCTTTGACTCTCCTCTGAAGAGGGGGGGGGGGGGCGTTAAAACAGCTCTCAAATGACCTGAAAACAAAGATTGTTCAACATTATGGTTTAGGGGAAGGCTACAAAAAGCTATCATAGAGATTTAAGCTGTCAGTGTCCACTGTGAGGAACATAGTGAGGAAATGGAAGAACACAGGCACAGTTCTTGTTAATGCCAGAAGTAAAATATCGGAGAGGCAAAGGCAAAGGATGGTGAGAACGGTCAAAAACAGCCCACAGACCACCTTCAAATACCTACAACATCATCTTGCTGCAGATGGTGTCACTGTGCATCGTTCAACAATTCAACGTATGGGAGAGTGATGTGGAAGAAGCCTTTTCTGCACACACGCCACAAACAGAGTCACTTGAGGTATGCAAACGCACATTTGGACAAGCCAGCTTCATTTTGGAATAAGGTGCTGTGGACTGATGAAACAAAGATTGAGTTATTTGGTCATAACAAGGGGCGTTATGCATGGCGGCAAAAGAACACAGCGTTCCAAGACAAACACTTGCTAGCCACAGTAAAATTTGGTGGATGTTCCATCATGCTGTGGGGCTGTGTGGCCAGTGCTGGTACTGGGAATCTTGTTAAAGTTGAGAATCGCATGGATTCAACTCAATATCAGCAGAAAGTTGAAGTTACGCCGGAGCTGGATGTTTCAACAAGACAACAACCCAAAACACTGCTTAAAATCTACTCTGGCATTTATACAGAGGAACAAGTACAATGTTCTGGAATGGCCATCCCAGTCCCCAGACCTGAATATCATTGAAAATCTGTGGGGTGATTTTTCCATGCTCGGTAACCATCAAACCTAACTGAACTGGAGATGTTTTGCAAGGAGGAATGGTCCAGCACACCTTCATCCATAATCCAGACACTCATTACAGGCTATAGGAAGCGTCTAAAGGCTGTTATTTATGCTAAAGGAGGCTCTACTAAATATCGATGCAATATTTCTGTTGGGGTGCCCAAATTTATGAACCTGTCTAATTTCGTTTTGATGCATATTGCACATTTTCTGTTAATCCAATAAACCTCATTTCACTACTGAAATATTACTGTGTCCTTTAGTTATTTGATAGATCAAAATGAAATTGCTGATCCAAACACCCAATTATTTATAAATTAAAATCATGGAAATTGTCAGCGGTGCCTAAAATTAAACATACAACTGTGTATATTAAAGCTATCGACAGCAATACTCTTCTAATGCAAGTATTGAAATTGTGGCAATCGTATTGAGTTATATGTTGAGTTTGGGAGACCTATACTTCACAACTTCTCTGCGCATGCACAACTCACCATGAATGCGCAGGACTCATCATGTTTGACATGCTGCAGATTCGCAGTCACAACCTGGTACATTAAGACGTAGTATGTAGGAGGACTCCGGTGGCCATTTCAATATGTCCAAATTTTGAAAAAAAAAACCTCGATTTTGAATGTATACACAAACTGAGTGAACCTTGGGACAATGTACTAAGGATTATTCTGGGGGCAAGGATTACAATACAGTAAGTACATTTTTAGTCTAGACTGTCCCTTTAACTAACAGTGCAGGGGTGTGAGTATGCAGACAAAATGAGCTCATCATGACTGACAGCTGCAGCAGTTTATAGGTAGCAGTGTCAATTGGGAAACAGCAAATTGTGGAGCTTGAGCAGTATCTGTTGCTGCAGATGAACAAATCTTTTTTTAGCATCGTCCCCTCTGCCTCTAGCCACATGAAAGCACTATGAGACAACAGGAAAGAGGTATGTGTAGTACCTGATGAGTTAAATGCTCTAATATTACATTATTGCACTAGCGCTAGAAAAGCAGCAGTATTTTAAGTTCATCTTGCTACATTCCTTGAATTATTATAGGTGTCCATAAACTGTTTCTCATGTTATAGTGAAGAAACTCAACAAGTTAAATCTGCACAAATGCTGTTTTATTAATATTGCTAATGGTCACAATGCTTGGTAAACCCCTACCACCTCTTTTAAAAGTAACATGCAATTGTACATGGAAAACCACTCTGATTGCTTTTATGCTGACACAGGGGTACAACTGGATGTTGACATTCTAATTCATAAACTGTTTTATTCTGTACTAGAGGAAGTTTGAAGAAATTGGGTAAAACTCAAATCATTATTGATTAAGAAATATTTTACAGGTGCAAATGTATAACTTTGCTAAGAAACACTCTACATTGTAACATATGCACTAAATAAAACCTCAAGGGCCAGATTACAAGTGGGGCTCTATATATTTTTTCATATTACAAGTTGAAAGTAAATGGTTTGCGTGTGAGAGAATCCTGATGCGCACTAACTTCAGGATTTTGAATATCACGACCACATTAACTTCTTCTTCAATGGAGCAGGCTGAAGAAAAAAAACGAACACTTATCGCTTGCGTGCTAACCTGACAGTGTTAGACCTGCAGCTCTCAACCCGAAGGTAGTTATAAATATTTTGCATTCCATTGTAATTTACTTAGTAGAAAATGTTTGTTTAAATTTTAAATAAATATATATATATATAATGATTGTTGTTTTGTAAAATATATATCCATACCTATATACATATAACCTGTATATATATATATATATATATATATATATATATATATATATATATATATATATATATATATATATATATATATATATATGTTTATACAGACACACATACATACTGTGTGTGTATATATATATATATATATATATATATATATATATATATATAAATATTTGAAAATTAAAAGAACATTTTCTTCTAAGTGAAGAACATTGGAATGTGAAATATTAACAGTACAAACACAGTTAAACACATTAAATATTAATATGGTTAGAAATTATTTTTCCCAACTTTTAAGGTATTTAAGTGAAAAGTGCTCATATATATGTGTGTGTATATTTATATATATATATATATATATATATAAAAACATAATACACAAACACACATACTGTATATATATATATATATATATATATATATATATAGATAGATACACCCATACGCATATTTAGACATACAGTGCATCTATATATATATATATATATTTATATATATATATACATACATAAACCAAACACCTTGTCAAGCACCATATACCTTTTATACAATATTTTTACACTTTGTTGGTAATCCTAATTTTCCTTCAGGGAAGGATTATCCATTTAACCCAGAATGGGCCGATAAAAGGCTATAGCATATTTATCGGATTCTGAAAACTCAAATTGACTTCCATTATCAAATTGTGCACAGTGTGTTTCATATGACACTACCTGAGGCACCAGTTACTACTGAGATTACATTGTATACTTATATGAGTCTGTGATTGGCTGCTAGCTGTCACATGATACAGGGGCGCTGCAAATTGAAGTAAATTTTCAAATTTGTCAGAAAAAAAATCTACTAATTTAAATGTAGCCACAAACCAGTGTGCTGAACCAAACATGGTCTGGCTCCTAAGTTTTACATTCCTGCATTTCAAATAAAGATAGCAAGAGAACAAAGAAAAATGGATAAAAGGAGTAAATTAGAAAATTACTTAAAACTGCATGAAAGAAATTTGGGGTTAGTATCCCTTTAAAACACATTTTTTGCCAGAGTCAGATAGACTATTTGTTTTCTCTGCCTCTCTGCACAAGACCCTCCACAAATTTTCAAAATTGCAAGTGTTCCTTGAAGATTCTACTGTTCAGGGATTCATACCATGTACTCTAACCTTTCTCACCCCATTTTCTATACGTTTGTCAGCCCCTTGTACCCTTAACATGTAAGCTTAAGAGCCCAGCTGCCATGTCGATTACCTTCTTGAAAGGTGATCTACATTAGTGTTTCTCAACCGCGGTCTATAAAGGGACATGAAACCCAAAATTTTTATTTTATGATTCAGATAGAGAATATAATTTTAAACAACTTTCTAATTTACTTCTATTATCTAATTTGTTTCATTCTCTTGGTATCATTTGTTGAAGAAGCAGCAATGCACTATTGGTTTCTAACAGAACACATGGGTGAGCCAATGACAATCGGTATATATATGCAGCCACCAATCAGCAGCTGGAACCAAGATTCTTTGCTGCTCCTGAGCTTTCCTAGATAAACCTTTCAGCAAAGGATAGGAGAATGAAGCAAATTAAACAATATAAATAAATTGGAAAGTTGTTTAAAATTGTATTCTCTATCTGAACCATGAAAGAAAAAATTTGTGTTTCATGTCCCTTTAAGTACCCCCAACAGGCTGGGTTTTCATTATAGCTGATCTAGAGCACAGGTGGAATAATCGGTTGATCAGTAACCATGGTTACTAACCCGCTCTCACCCATCAGCTGATTATTTAACCTGTGCTCTAGTTTAGCTACAATGAAAATCAGGGCTACTTGAGGACTGCGGTTGATAAACACTGATCTACATGACAGGTGGACAACTCTTTGCAGACCCCCTATCAACTCATCTAGTGTATAATTTGCCTCTTAAATTATGTATTTTAGGCTTTGTTTATGGCACTGCAGAATTGTTTGTTTTCTGCAAATAAATGATGATAATAATAATAAACATAACACATTCTCAAACACCTGGTCAGTATTAATTCTGAGTATTGGAAACTACCAGATAGAAATCCATTAAATGAATGATCTCTATTGCTCTCTTTTGGGAAAACATGAGTTGTCAGTAACACATGCTGTATTTTCACACATTTCACCTTATTTGCATATTTTTTCCCCAGTAGTAAGCACTGTCTTTTTTATGCATAATATTCCCTAGATTTAGAATAAGCAATACGTACCAAATGCCAATAAACTGTGTGCTGTGCATTGCAAGCACTGAACATGTTGGAATATATCTTTGAGCATCCAGGAAAAATAGACTTAAACATGTTTGCTAGCGACAGTATCTTATTTGTATTATTTACAAGGGAAACCATAAAAAAATGTTTTGTCTTATGACCGAGTCTAACAAATTAACAAGCACAAGCTGTACATGTGACGTTCAGCACAATCCAAAACAAAAATAGATACGCTGTCTTCAGCTAAATAAAATTCTGCACCCTACATATGTTATGACACTGTACAAGTAGAATGCACAATATATTTAAATTATTCTGTATGTGTGTATTAAAGTAAGCGTATACTGTATAAAGAAATATATAGTTTAAGGGCAAAATTCAGTAAATTTAGAAAAGGTTAGAAATATTGCAGGCAATAGGCATTGCCTTAATTTACAAAGACTATAGCTAAGGTAGGTAAATATTAGGTATGTTGGTAATAAGAGACACCCAATCTATTTTCCACCAGCATTAATATAGCTGCAAGGGGACCCTTTTTATATTGTCTTCTCTGTTTTTCATCTGGTGAGTACTTAAAGGACCATTAAACGTGACATTTCAACAACTCATAAAATGTTTCATTATTGCAAGTGAAACATTATTGTAATATACATTCATTATTTATTTTACAGCCTTTTATTGTAAAATACATCTAAATAATGTGTGTTTTTTCTTTCTTCCAGGGAGGCATAGGTTAATACTCTAAGGCAATTTATGTGAGCTTTTTTTATGTTTCCCTCCCTCCCTAAGCTTCTATGGTGTCACATGCTTTTAAAGGGTGGACTATCAGTTTTGCATCAACAATCATAATAGGCAAATCATTCTTTGCAATAGTAACTACGTTGAATCAGTGCTAAACTTCCTTAAGGGAAAACAAGAGCGCAGACTACTCCAGTCTGCACATATGCAAACAGATGCCCAGATTACGAGTTTTGCGTAAGAGGCTATGCGGTGCTGATAAGCAGTTTTCTCTCACCGCTCACTTACATACAGCGCTGGTATTACGAGTTTTCAGAAACCCGTCGTTAAAAGACAAAAAGTGAGCGTTGAGCAAAATTTAGCTCCAAATCTCTCTCCAATACCAGCGCTGCTTAAGTCAGCGGTGAGCTGGTGTAACGTGCTCGTGCACGATTTCCCCATGGGAATCAATGGGGAGAGCCGGCTGAAAAAAAGTCTAACACCTGCAAAAAAGCAGCGTATATCTTACTAACGCAACCCCATTGATTCCTATGGGGAAATAAAAGTTATGTTTACACCTAACACCCTAATATGAACCCCGAGTCTAAACACCCCTAATCTTACATTTATTAACCCCTAATCTTCCGCCACCAACATCGCCGACACCTACATTATATTATTAACCCCTAATCTGCCGCCCGGACACCGCCGCCACCTACATTATACTTATGAACCCCTAATATGCTGCCCCCAACATCGCTGCCACCTACATTAAATTTATTAACCCCTAATCTGCCTTCCCCAATGACGCCGCAACCTACCTACATTTATTAACCCCTAATCTGCCTCCCCCAACGTCGCCGCCACTATATTAAAGTTATTAACCCCTAAACCTAAGTCTAACCCTAAACCTAACACCCACTAACTTAAATATAATTTAAATATATCTAAATAAATATTCCTATCATTAAACAAATTATTCCTATTTAGTACTAAATACTTACCTATAAAATAAACCCTAAGCTAGCTACAATATAACTAATAGATACATTGTAGCTAGCTTAGGTTTTATTTTTATTTTACAGGCAAGTTTGTATTTATTTTAACTCGTTAGAATAGTTATTAAATAGTTATTAACTATTTAATAACTACCTAGCTAAAATAAATACAAATTTACCTGTAAAATAAAACCTAACCTAAGTTACATTACATGATCCAATCAGCCAATAGAATGCGAGCTCAATCCTATTGGCTGATTGCATCAGCCAATAGGATTCTTCAGGGGGTTAGTGTTTTTTTAAGGGTGTATTGGGTGGGTTTTGTTTTTAGGTTAGGGACTTTGGGCCACAAAAGACCTAACTGCCCTTTTAAGGGCAATGCCCATCCAAATGCCCTTTTCAGGGCAATGGGGAGCTTAGTTTTTTTTAGATAGTATTTTATTTGGGGGATTGGTTGTGTGGGTGGTGGGTTTTACTGTTGGGGGGTTGTTTGTATTTTTATTAAAGGTAAAAGAGCTGATTACTTTGGGGCAATGCCCCGCAAAAGGCCCTTCTAAGGGCTATTGGTAGTTTAGTTTAGGCTAGGGTTTTTTTTTATTTTGGGGGGGCTTTTTTATTTTAATAGGGCTATTAGATTAGGTGTAATTATTTAAATTTCTGTAATTTGTTTATTATTTTCTGTAATTTATTTTTTATTTTTTTTGTACTTTAGCTAATTTAATTTAATTTAGGTAATTGTATTTAATTTATTTAATTTATTTAATTATAGTGTAGTGTTAGGTGTTAGTGTAACTTAGGTTAGGTTTTATTTTACAGGTAAATTTGTATTTATTTTAGCTAGGTAGTTATTAAATATATATTTTTTTTCTTCTCCTGGCTCTCTCCTCCCGTGCTGTCCCTTTGTGGGTATTGTGGTTGGGAGTTTGTGCCGTGATAAATGAAAAAGTCGATTAATCTACTCTCTTGGAATGTGGGGGGATTTTCCTCAACTGCCAAGAGGAAAAAAATAATTCACCACCTTAAAAGTCATAAACCAGATATTGTTTTCCCGCAGGAAATGCATCTAAGCCTACAGGAAGCAGAGAAATTAAGAATGGGGTGGATCGGGGAGTTATTAGCGACACCAGGGGGTCGCTTGTATTTTTAGATTTCTGTTTGATATCTCAATATAAAGATGTTGAAGGAAGATATTTGATCTTGGAAATAGAGATCAATGAGTGCCGTTTTACGTTATGTAATCTTTATGCACCAAATGAATGTCAGCCAGAATTTTGGGATAAACTATATGCCAAATTAATCAACTTAATAGACACCCAGTTGATCATTGGGGGGGGATTTTAATAGTGCATTTACACCTCAGCTTGACAGACTCAAAACTAGTGGGTCATATAGGTCTAAGAAAGAGGCTAAGATATTGGCATCTTTTTCGAAAGGCCTTAAACTTAGAGATATATGGAGGATACAACATCCAGATGAGAGAATGTTTACATGCGAATCTAAATCATATCGTACCCTCTCAAGAATAGACATGTTCTTAGTGACTGAAAGGTTACTACAGTTAGAAATTAATAAAGATATAAAGAGCATAATAATATCAGATTCTGCAATTATCTCAGTATCTGTCCAGCTGGGGAAAGGGAAAGTCAATGTGGCAAATTCCCCCCCCCCCCTCTTTTCTGCATTCTAGCATTGGCTTCAGAAATTGGCTAATACAAAAATGGAGGGATTATGCCTTTCTGAATAAGGAATATTTGTCTAAAATATAAATATTTTGGGAGGCAGCGAAGGCCTATCTTAGAGGGGAGATAAAGGCGTATATGGTTAAAAGGAAAAGAAAGTTAAGAGCGAGGGAACTACAGTTGACAAACCAACTTATAAACAAATTTATAAAATATATGGATAATCCTAAGAGGGATAACTGGGAGACTTATCAAAAGGCTAAAACCGAGAGGGAGATGTTCCTAACCCAACACCAGATCCAAGAGGAGCTCAAAAACAAAGCAATTTTTGGTAGTTTTTCCCCAAAAATGGCTAGAATGTTAGCAAATATATCTAAAAGTATGAAGAAGAAGAATTATATTGGGACAATTGTTTCTGAGGGTATTAAATACAACACCCCAAAAGATATAAATAGACAATTTCAGTTATTTTTAAAAAAACTATATTCTCCTGTAGAAGTTAACAAGGAGGAGAAGGATCGCTTTTGGTTATTAAGAACAAGGGTAGCTTTGTAGAGAATCCGTTCAAACTTTCTGAAAAAAATATTAAATATCTGGGAATAAATCTTTCTAGAAGCCCAGAAGAGTGGTATGATGTTAATTATATTCCCATATGGAAAAAGTGTCTTTCGGAACTACAGAAATGGAGTAGATTGCCATTGTCCCTCTCGGCAAGAATAGCTTTAATTAAAATGCGAACATTTCCAAAAATCCTATTTCTGCTCCCTTCTACGAAAGGCGGACATACAAAAATTTAACTCTAGCTGTTCTCGTTTCCTCTGGGCCCCAATAAAACCATGTATTTCTTTATTAGGATTAATGCATCCAAAAGATATGGGGGGGGATTTGCGTTCCCAAATATCAAAAACTATAATTTGGCATGTATGGCCAGAATTGCAATGGACTGGCTGACTAGAGCTAACTATGTTACAAACTATGATATAGAGGAGGCCATGATTGCTCCTTATTCTCTCAAGGCTTTTCTACACACAGCTCAACTTAAAAATGGCTGAGAATATACTTTAAAGTATACAATTTATAATGTAATTCTAGCATGGAATAAAATATGTAATTTGTTGGAGGTGAAACATTTGCTCTCTAAATATTTACCTATTAGAGGAAACCAAGATTTTGAAAGTGGATGCACATCATCTGTTTTTAGAAAATGGTCAGCAAATAATTTGAAATTATTAATTCAGGTAATGGACCCAGCAACTAATCAAATTAAAACGTTTGATTTCCTATCTAGAGAATTTAACTTAGATAAGAGATCCTTCTTTGCTTACCTACAAATTAGACATTTTCTATATAATCAGAAGCCCTGGGACGGAGATGCTTAGACACTGGGTCCACTAGATATTATTATTAGTAGATTTTCCATAGGTAATCACTCTATCTCATATATCTATAGATTACTAGCACTCAAGGAGGTAGAAACTAAAGTAAACAAACTTTTTCTTATATGGAAGCGAGACATCCCTGGAATCGATTTTGATTTCTTTCAAACGAGCTTTGATAGGATAAGATATTCACGCAATATGGCAATAAGAGAGTCACATTTAAAACTTCTTAACAGAGCCTACCTGACGCCTACTAGAGTGGGAAAATGGAAGGAGGATATGGCTTGTCATAGATGCAATTTTCCTGCAGCGGATCTATATCATGTCTTCTATGCTTGCCCAAAAATTGTTAAATTATGGAAGCAAATAGAATTTTGTCTGAATAGATTCTTACCATCTAGGATATTCCTTGAGCCTATACATATTTTCTTTCTAGCTCCGATCTTTCTAGATCCGTATCTTCTTCTTTAAGAGGCTCCTCTGTCCTCCACTCATTACCTGTATTAATGGCACCTGTTTGAACTTGTTATCAGTATAAAAGACACCTTTCCACAACCTCAAACAGTCACACTCCAAACTCCACTATGGTGAAGACCAAAGAGCTGTCAAAGGACACCAAAAACAAAATTGTAGACCTGCACCAGGCTGGGAAGACTGAATCTGCAATAGGCAAGCAGCTTGGTGTGAAGAAATCAACTGTGGGAGCAATAATTAGAAAATGGAAGACATACAAGACCACTGATAATCTCCCTCGATCTGGGGCTCCACGCAAGATCTCACCCTGTGGGGTCAAAATGATAACAAGAATGGTGAGAAAACATCCCAGAACCACACGGGGGGACCTAGTGAATGACCTGCAGAGAGCTGGGACCAACGTAACAAAGGCTACCATTAGTAACACACTACGCCGCCAGGGACTCAGATACTGCAGTGCCAGACGTGTTCCCCTGCTTAAGCCAGTACATGTCTGGGCCCATCTGAAGTATGCTAGAGAGCATTTGGATGATCCAGAAGCAGATTGAGAGAATGTCATATGGTCAGATGAAACCAAAGTAGAACTGTTTGGTAGAAACACAACTTGTCGTGTTTGGAGGAGAGAGAACACCATACCTACTGTGAAGCAGGGGGTGGCAACATCATGCTTTGGGGCTGTTTCTCTGCAAAGGGAACAGGACGACTGATCCATGTACATGAAAGAATGAATGGGGCCATGTATCATGAGATTTTGAGTGCAAACCTCCTTCCATCAGCAAGGGCATTGAAGATGAAACGTGGCTGGGTCTTTCAGCATGACAATGATCCCAAACACACCACCGGGGCAACGAAGGAGTGGCTTCCTAAGAAGCATTTCAAGGTTCTGTAGTGGCCTAGCAAGTCTCCAGATCTCAACCCCACAGAAAACCTTTGGAGGGAGTTGAAAGTCTGTGTTGCCCAGCGACAGCCCCAAAACATCACTAGAGGAGATCTGCATGCAGGAATGGGCCAACATACCAGCAACAGTGTGTGACAACCTTGTGAAGACTTACAGAAAACGTTTGACCTCTGTCATTGCCAACAATGGATATATAACAAAGTATTAAGATGAATTTTTTATATTGACCAAATATTTATTTTCCACCATAATTTGCAAATAAATTTTTTCCAAATCAGACAATGTGATTGTCTGGATTTGTTTCCACATATTGTCTCTCATAGTTGAGGTATACCTATGATGAAAATTACAGGCCTCTCTCATCTTCTTAAGTGGGAGAACTTGCACAATTGGTGGCTGACTAAATACTTTTTTTCCCCACTGTAACTCTGCCAAAATGCGGAGATAAAGGTACGTACCCTTCACCGCATAAGTAAAAAAAAAATTAAAAAAAAATAAGAGATGAAGGGGAGGGGGGGCGGAAAATAATCTGGCAAAAGTATTCCTCACAGCTACTGACAGTTTTACAAAGAAACAGGCTTCTTGGTCATGACCATCGTCTGGAAAACATCAAACAATGCTATAAACTGTATAGTAGAATCCATATAAACATTAAAAACTAATGTGGTGGTTGCTTCGGGTATGGAAAAACACATGTGTGAGCTATTATGTTTTTGTCGCCCTTAGAAACTTAGACTAACAATACAAGAACATCACTCAAAACAAACATTCGCATGTTCGTGGTGCACCATCACACATAAATCTATCTAACACTAGCTAGGGTCTATAATAGATGGTATAGTGCTCTAGTGGTTTAGTGAAACTGAGAGTAGTAAGCACATCCCAGGCACAAGTCTATCTTTGTCAACTAACTATGCTGGCAAAAATATTCCTCACAGCTACTGGCAGATTTTACAAAGAAACAGGCTTCCTAGTCATGACCATAATCTGGGAAACATCAAACCTAGATATATAATGCATAATAGAGTCCCTATAAACATTAAAAACTAATATGGCGGTTACTTCAGGTATATGAGAACCTATGTTTGACCTATTATGTTCTTGTCACCCTTCGAAACATAAAGTAACAATACAATAACATCACTCAAAACAGATATTCACAGATTTGTGGTGCAACATCATACATAAATCTATCCAAGACTGGCTGGGGTCTATAATAAATGGTATACTGCTCCAGTGATTTAGTAAGACTGTGAGCAATACACCCTCAACAGCCACAAGCCTATCTTATACAACCTTAGCAGAGGCAAAAACTATTTCCTAGGATATTAGATATGGTTAAGTAGCCTTCTTGTGTAATGGGGTTTGACTCAAGTTGATACTCTATTATTATAGGCATCTCCAGCCATCAGTGGGAACAATAAAGGTTGATCTGCATCTATATGATAGACAAGACCTTGCTAGCCAATGGGACACGCTGTATAAACTCACACCCTAGCCAGCTATAATGCATTCAAACTGTGACATATTTATGTTAGGAGTTACCCACCTAGGTAAAAACAGATAGCTGTTATTAGGAAAAGCCATAGCAAAGAGTAAAGACAAATAATAATGTGACAAAATATTGGGAGCTTATTAATGATCACAAATGTGGTTAATTAACCAAACACTCAACTTAAGGACTATTACTGACAAGTCCTCATTAATACTGTTCATAGGGAAAATATCAAGAAGGTCTAGTCCCGAAATCCACACGTTCTCAGATAATGATCTTCATAAATGTAGATTCTTCAGCTACACCTAAAATAAAATTATTCAATACATCCAGGAGCTGAACTTTAAGTAGTAGCATATTTAACAGGCAAGATGGTATTGTGGGCACTTAGCAACCTCTGCTGTAGTAAGAATGTCACCCAACTCCAGCTTTTATGTTCATCTTAGAGAGCCTAAATCCTTCACGCTGCAGGGTCATCAAAAGAAGGTTAGTATCCATAGGCAGACCCCATGTGAAGCACCCCCCTAGGCCCCAGGCTATGGAAATCTCCAAGGCGGTGCCACAATAGGAGACAGATAGTGATCCACACACACCAGCAGTGCCGCACTCACGGAGACCGGCCACTCCCACATCTGCACTTGGCCCCGCGGGAACAAACAAGAAACACCTCCAGGTGCCATTATCTACATGACTCACCAACTTGTCTCCACCGGAGGGGAGCCCACCAGTCTCACAAGTGTCTCCCACAGGGGCCAGCACACCGCGATCCAGCAGGACCGGCACTCCACAAACCTTGGTAAGACCTCCTACACTTCCATCCTGCAGTTGCACAATCTCAGGGAGTTCAGGCCCGATGCGAAAGTCCCCAGCACTTATCTGCACTACTCCAGGCTTCTTACTAACAACCATCTCTCCCTTCTCTTCATTTGGTATACTTTTGCTTGTTACGCGCGCTGCTTCAATCTTTGTGAGCAGCGCGTCAAATCTATTGAGGATCCGTTGCTCATATTCAGCCAGTAATTGGTAATTTTTTACTTATCAAATTCAACAACTAAAATTATTCAAACCACAGACAACAATTAATTTTCAACTTATTACCAAATACCACAAAAGTTTCAAATGTAACAATGGATTTGGGCATTGGCAAAACACAAAATTATGCTTACCTGATCATTTTCTTTTCTTCAGATGGAAAGAATCCACAGCTGCATTTATTACTTTTGGGAATTCAGAACCTGGCCACCAGGAGGAGGCAAAGACACCCCAGCCAAAGGCTTAAATACTCCTCCCACTTCACTCATCCCCCAGTCATTCTGCCGAGGAACAAGGAACAGTAGAATAAATATCACGGCAAAAAGGAGAACAAAAATAACAGATGCCCACAGAAAAAATACGGGGGGGGGGGGGAGCTGTGGACTCTTTCCATCTGAAGAAAAGAAAATTATCAGGTAAGCATAATTTAAGTTTTTCTTAATAAATGGAAAGAGTTCACAGCTGCATTCATTACTTTTGGGAAAACAATACCCAAGCTATAGAGGACACTGAATGCAAAAATTGGAGGGTACAAGAGGCAGCCCATTCTGAGGGCACCAGGCCTGAAAATCCCTACCCAACAAGCCGACAACAACTTTGAAAAAAAGGAAAAGGCCCAAGGACACTGACCCGCAGATAGTCCACAGCCTTGCTAGAGACCGCAGGAACTAGACTCGACTGAGTCAACAGCCTCCAAGAGACACCGTCACCCAGCAGTCTGTCTCCAAACAACACACCCCTTACTAAAGAAAGGGAAAAAAATACAGTAAGAAGAAAAGGCACGGAGAAAACATAATTATACTTGTAAAGCGCGGCTAATCCCCCTTAAGGGACTCAAGTCGCTGCTCATTTTATCAACCTCGAAAGGAGGAAAGGCTGAGTAGACCTCGCTGGGGATCTGACTTGCAGCCCTTGGTGTGCTACAGTGCAGGTAGCCACAGTGCATTAGCATGCTGAGCTAACTGTCCAGCTAGCAAAAGGAACTCCAGAAAAAAAAACTAAAAAGGGCACAACGAGTCCTAAATAAAAACACAGAGCAAAAACCCGAGAAACCGGGTCAGGCTAACAGAGATATTAAAAAAGGTGTATATCACAGTGCTGAACCAAAATGATATTCCTTAGAGCTCCTTAGGATAAGGGTACCTAGCTAACCCTTATAGGTGAAAAATAGAAAATGCTAAAATCCAATGGAGTGCCTTGTATACAAGGCTAAGGAAAAAATTTGATGTAAAACTAATATAGACATATAATTTAAATATTTATTTACCAACAGACATATAAGAAACTTATTAAAATAGCATATATAAAAAAAACTTATTAAAATAACATATTAGAACAACATGCTAAAAACATGGATCCATGTAACAAAAAACATCAATGCATACAATATTCGTATTGGTATTAGTGAATACAATATGGTATTTAAAAAATTCCCTAAAATGTATTGAATTGTACAAAAATGATTGTAAAAATACATGTAAAATCACAGCAATATCCTGGTATGGCAGTTTAGGAGATTGTTCGCTTGGAAATCTATGTCCAATGGGTATTGCTTATCCAATGAAAAATGTTTATGTTTATAATGAGGAGTGTCTTATTTCCGTTCTAGATATTTCCTTAATCAGATCTGTAAAATTGGAGATCACTAATTTCTTAGAGGGTGGTGTAATCCTTCCCAAAAACAGTGAAAAATTGGTGGAAAAAATATATAAATATAAAATAATAAAATTTTTATTATTTTTTATTATTTTTTTATTGATTTATTTCTTATTTTTTATATTTATATATTGTTTCACCAATTTTTCACTGTTTTTGGGAAGGATTACACCACCCTCTAAGAAATTAGGGATCTCCAATTTAACGGATCTGATTAAGGAAATATCTAGAACGGAAATAAGAGACTCCTCACTATAAACAAACATTTTTCATTGGATAAGCAAACCATACAAGGATATTGCTTTGATTTTACGTGTACTATTACAATCATTTTTGTACAATTCAATACATTTTAGGGGATTTTTTTAATACCATATTGTATTTACTAATACCAATACCAATATTGTATGCATTGATGTTTTTTGTTACATGGATCCATGTTTTTAGCATGTTGTTCTAATATGTTATTTTAATAAAAAAAATGTATATATGCTATTTTAATAAGTTTCTTATATGTCTATTGGTAAATAAATATTTAAATTATATGTCTATATTAGTTTCACATCAACATTTTTTCCTTAGCCTTGTATACAAGGTGCTCCATTGGATTTTTAGCATTTTCAGGCTAACAGAGACCCAACCAGTCTCATAGAAACAAGGGGAGGCAACCCCAGAAATACAGAAACCACGGGATAAGGCCGGGAGTCTGAAACAGAGAGAGGATCTTCCCCTAACACTGTGCAACCGCACTCTAGAAAGCAACTGAAGACGAAGGACCCCAAGTCGCAAAAAGTATCTCAGAATACCGAAATATTCAGAACGAAACCTTGTGCAACAAGCTCAGATAGGTCTGATGAACAACACCTGAAGCAAAAACACTGCACGCTGCATACATCTAAAAATGACTCTGAAACTTAAATACTTGCAGGACAAGTAGAAAGCAGCTGAAGATAGGATCCTTCAGATTGCGAAGTATCCACTAACCAGAGGATAACGTTGCAGGTTATCTAAGAGCCACCAGTCCTTCCCACAAATCTTGAATGTGGAGAAAGGATAAACCTCAAAAAGGCTTACTGTACCTCAAATGCTCCAAGGATGAAATAGCAGAGCAACAGATCTCAGATCTTGCTCCAACACCAGACCAGCCCAAGCGACAGACATGTCTGATAGACAAGGGGACAGAAAGACCCCAACCACAAGCCCCCAGGGAAAGGGGAAAAAAGGGTGGACTCACCCACCCCAACAGAGCTCAGGTGCCAACCCAATCCGCTCCTCCAAAATAAGGCACTCCCAAGGAGAACCCCCTAGGACCTGTAACAGAGAAAAGTGCAATAGATCCGTAGGAAGACCTGTCACAACTCTCTTAGACAGTCTCTAAGTAGAGAGATCAATTTCCAACAGCTGGAACAGAGCTCACAGAGCAGCAGATGCTGCCCCTTACAGAAATAAGCCACCTGATCCAACCTCCTACACATAGGGCAGGACAAAGACCCTCCAGAGAGAGGAAACCCCAACTCATAAGGAAGATAAACTATCCCCTCCAAAGGGAAGGGCATAGATAAGAACAGCATACATGTCCACAAGACATAAAGCCATAGTATGATCAAAACACGGACCAAATGAAAAATCACCCAGACACCACTGTTGACCCAACAGAGAAAAAATTCCCCATAGAGGAGCACCCTCCATCCGAAGGACAAGTCAGGCCTTAAAGTTTATAATTAGTACCCGAAGGTGGATGAGAACTCTGGTCTACCTTCTTGCCAGCCCAATGAGCTTGCCCCTATGTCGCAACATAGGGTCCCTGAAAAAAACTGGGTTGTCCCGAACCAGTCCGCCGGATCATAAGTCTCCAGACATCCTATAAGGATCCAAGACAAGAACTCCAGACCCAGAACCCAGAATCATCCTAGAACGAACTACACCCTCAGGGAACACAAGATACTCTGTCTGAAGCAATCAAACCTGGAGAATGGGTACAGGACTCAATCGTAATTCCAAGCCCAAAGGGAAAATAACATCCTTAGCAGGTGGTCAACACCCCCCCCCCAGAAAGGTACTAGGCCGCGACAAAGCACACAATTTCTCTAGAGCCCAAAGGCCCCAAGGGCAGCACTAAGGGAAATGAAAATGAGAACAGAGTCACCTGAAAGAGAGTAGAAAGAAAGGCTAGTCTCCATAATCTTTCAGATTAACGTTCCAGAGGACCACACCCAAGGGAGAAGAATGCAAAGCATCCCGAACCCAGACAGAAAAACATCCCCTAAGCAAAAAGCTTGGAAAAAGAGACAACACCTCCTATCGCCCCTGATATGGAGACAACTAACTCCCAAAGGAAGACAGAGCCTCACGGCCTTCACTTACTAATTAAGCAACCAAAGCCACCAGAAAATAAGAACGGCGGCATGAAGGACCTAAATTCTCCAAGCCTTTAACCCACAATGGGAAGGAACACTCTAGTTCCTGAAAAATTCGGAAATGACTGAGCATGTCACCGCGGATCTCAACGGAGTACCGGCCCACTAGAAAGGCAAATGAGGACTAAACCAATCCCCGATGCCCCTAAGCAACCACGGACCCTCAAGTCCTCTCAGGATGCTAGTTGAAGCTTGTAAAACAAGACAATCATATTGTGATCACTAGGCGCCCACACCGGACCAACCGGACATAAAAAGGTGCCACGTGTCTGAACTAGGCCTCAAAGACAGAAGGATTTGTACAAAGTCAGGACCAGCCTGAAACCAAGTCCCCAGCACTGTCAAGGCCACATAGAGTCTTCCCCGATGATGGAGGGATAAAGAACAGCCAGACTGACTTTTGTAAACAGAGCGACCACAAAATCGCGATTATCAATTCCAGAGAGGAAAGATCCCGAAGGAAACATCACACCACAACATGAGCTTTAAACCAAATAAAAATCATCCTCACTGGATGAAAATAAAAGATAAGGCAACCGTAGGTTATCGGCCAGGAAGAATGGACAGACCTGTAGGACCAGCCCAACAGGGGTCCGAGACTTCCAAGCTCAGAACTGGAAAATGATACACAAATAACAAAGACTATAAGACTATAAGAAGATTACTTCATCCCCTTATGTCTATGTATGCAAGCCAGTTGAAGAATAAAACTGAGAATCCCCAGACCCATCCAGAAACGCCAAAAACGTGCCTTAGTATGAAAGGTGCAACATACCTTCTCTGGGACAAAAGGAAACACCATCCCCGAAGGTTGACCCCCTGAGGATCAGACTGATATGCTTCAGGAGAGTTCTTCTCTGTGAAAGGCACATGTCGAGCAAAAAGAGGCTGCTTTTTGGGTGGTAACTAGCCATAGAACAAGATATTATGCTGTTGTTCGTTCCCAGGTTGAGCGCTTCTCTCTTTTTATTTATGACCCCCTGAGGCCTCAGGGGCAGTCGCTCGTCTGGAAGGCTGAACTGGACCAGGCGATCCCACGTCTGATAAGCCCCAGTTAACGAAACACGGACAATATCGTAAGCACACTCCCGGGAGATGCAGATGCGCCAGCACCAAAGATATGGCCATGCGGAACCATGTTGTAACCTCCGGTGGGAACAGCCCACACTCCCTAGAAAGAATAAGTAGCGTTTGGGTTACCTGCATGCGTAGTAAGAGTTGATGGTAGGGAACTTGTCTCATGAGAAATAGAATCCCCAGAGACGGGTGGCTCAGTGGGCACCCGATCCCGAGGAACAGAGCACTCTAAAACGTCATTTAGTCAACATAACTGATGGGCATGTATCACCTGGGCCATTCATATTCTTCTCAAGAAGTAGAGTCTGAATCAGAGACATCCGTCTCCAAGAATCATTCATAACTGGGACACTGTCGCCTCCAGAGAACCAGACACCAGCGGACCAGGATTTCTCCATCACCACACGGTCAGGAAAACGGAAATGGGGTCCGAAGGTAAACCATGCAGTCCATGCAAAAGCCCGCCCGACCGAAAAGGCTGTGTCACTAAACATAGGCCGTTATGTTCCAAAATAGCCATGAGCCGAAGCAACACTACACAGCAGCAGACAGAATCACATAACAAACATGATTATAAACCCCACTGTTCAATAATCCCCCTCAGGAGATATTAACCATTGATTCCTAGATACAAAAAGGAGCCTCACTGAGACCCTATGTTAAAGTTATCCCCGAAAGGTTGCAGCCCCAGTTGAAATTACAATACATCCATGATGATAAATCTACGCCGTGGAACAGAAACACTGCCCTTCAAGTGTGACAGATAGTAGCGTCGCCTCTGCCATGGACTTGAGATAAATAAGCAGGCAGCGAAACTCGTCAACACTGATTGCTTGTGGAGCTGTTAATATGAGTCGTGATGGTTTCGCAGAAAGACTCTCCCTGCATCTCTGGACTCTAACTTTCACCCATGCTCTCACTGAGAGGCTGACAGAACTACTTAAAACTCTAGTCCCATGCCGAAGAGTACTACCCTCCATAAGAGACTATCGAAAACTTCTGACACTTCTCTGCCAACCTCATAGAATGAAAGGCAAAAAATGACTGGGGGATGAGGGAAGTGGAAGGAGTATTTAAGCCTTTGGCTGGGGTGTCTTTGCCTCCTCCTGGTGGCCAGGTTCTGAATTCCCAAAAGTAATGAAGGCAGCTGTGGACTCTTTCCATTTATGAAGAAAATTACCCTCTCCATATGGATGATGTTAGGAAGTAACATCACCAAACAGCTCCTACTTGATCAATTAATGTTAAAAAAATAATAAACACTTTTACACTAATAAAAAGTAGACACATTGATAATCCAACAAACACAATTTGGTTGGTTTAGCACACCTTAAAAAAATAATGTTTAGATACATCTTTGGAAATGCTACCAATGGGGCCAAATAGTTACACAAAACTAATGCTGTAAAAACTGCCTGCAAATATCACCTATGCTTTTATATTAAAATTTTGATCTTAGTCACACAATATGGCCATATTCTGCTTAGCCAGTCACCAACTTACAAGCTGTCCCAATGTTGAGAGGCAACGATTCAGCACATAAAAGCAAAGTATTGTTTTATTAGGACCAGTCAACATTTTGACACCTTGTAAGTTGGTGACTGGCTAAGCAGAATACGGCCATATTAACTAAAAAAAAATTAAAGAAGCGCCATATAGTGTAATACTGTATCAGTATATACAAGTAGAAGAATAATAAGCGTTTACACTCACATGTGGTGAAGCACTAGATAAGGCCAGATCTTCAAGAGTATCCCGGCTAACCCTCCTCCCGTCCCAGGAACAAGACACTCGTCTATCCAGTAGTTCAACCGGGTTACTTGGTCTCCCGAATTAACTACTAAGGAGAATTTTGGCTTCTTCAAGCTAATTACAAGGTGTTTATTTTGTCCATGTTGCTTTTGCAAATGCTGCTTCTCTTAACTTTAAATTAAACTTCAACTTTTTCTTATACAATTGTGAATGTTTTAGTTCTTCATGACAGGTTTGAAGTGATAAATTAAGACAGGAGAAATAGACATTCAGGGCCAGTCTACAAGAGGCGCACTATTTAGTGCTTATGCTCATGAGCAAACACCACCAGAAGTAAACTTTTAACGCACACGGGTTATTGCGTATTACAAGTTGAAAGTGCAATGTTTCTCCGTGCAGACTTCAGGATATCGGGCCCATGTTAAATTCTTCTCCCCATTGACTTCAATAGAGAGTGCAAACTGGAAAAAAAACACTTATCTCTTGCACGCTAATCTGACAGGAGTTAAACTTACAGCACTAACCCGAAGGTAGTTATGAATATTTTATTAATGTTCATCGCATAGATATATAATTGATATAAATAATAATAAAAAATAAATAAATATATATATCTCATGTATTTTTTTGGTAAAATAGATATCTATACCTATATATCTATATATCTATATATCTATATCTATATATATATATATACACAGTATATATATATATATATATATATATATATATATATATATATATATATATATATATATATATATATATATATATATATATATATATATAGGAATATCATACATAAAACCGTTCCCCCTATGTGAAGAACATTGATATGAAAAATATTTACAATACATACACAGTAAAACACATTATTAAATATTTAAATTTAATTAAAAAGTTTTTTTCATGTTTTCAGGTATTTGAGTGGAAAGGGCTTCAAAGTATACATATGTATATATGTGTTTATATGTATGTATATAACATAAATACACATGTATATACATACACATGTATATGTATGTATATGTATAGCCCTTTTCATTCAAATACCTTGTCATACATTTAAACCCTTGTAACTTTTATTTGTAATATTTATTAATAATAATGTTTATTCAATATTCTATATACGAGTGTAACACTTTATTTTAATATATTTATGTAGTGTTTAAAAGGACAGTCTACACCAGAATTTTTTTGGTTTTAAAAGATAGATAATCCCTTTATTACCCATTCCCTAGTTTTGCATAACCAACACAGTTATATTAATACATTTTTTACATCTGTGATTACCTTGTATCTAAGCCTATGCAAATTGCCCCCTTATTTCAGTTCTTTTGTCAGACTTGCATTTTAGCCTATCAGTGCTGACTCCTAGGTAATTCCACATGCGTGAGCACAATGTTATCTATATGACACACATGAACTAACACCCTCTAGTGGTGAAAAACTGTCAAAATGCATTCAGCTAAAAGGCGGCCTTCAAAGTCTAAGAAATTAGCATATGAACTCCTAAGTTTAGCTTTCAACTAAGAATACCAAGAGAACAAAGCAAAATTGGTGATAAAAGTAAGATGGAAAGTTGTTTAAAATTTCATGCCCTATTTGAATCATGAAAGTTTATTTTTTTAGCGATGTGAGAGCGATATTTAAATATCACGTGCACTAACGATAGCGAACAACTTTTAATCTCACCATCAGTTTTCTGTCAAGTAAAAGTAAAAATATAACAAGCAGCAGGGCTTGGATAGTTCCAGCAGGGAAGCTCCAGAAATCTTCAGAATCACTCCACTGGATAGCAGTTTTAGTGCAGAGCTACGGTCCACAGCCTAATAATTGTACCAGGAATAATAAGTAAAAATAGCTCAGAGCACTTTACATATGTATATGTACTTAATAGACAGATATGTGATATCTCGTACAGCTAATGAGATCTGCAGGAAACGCAAGAAAATGGAATTCATGACAACATTGAGAAATGGTGTTTAGCAATTGCACTCTTATTGGGGTTTTTCTCATCTTAGGAACAGGGTTTCTCTTGGCAATCGCGTTGTAATGATTGGGAGTTAAAGGGACACTAAACCCATTTTTTTTTTCTTTTAGGATTCAGATAGAGCATGCAATTTTAAGCAACTTTCTAATTTACTCCTATTATCAATTGTTCTTCATTCTCTTACTATCTTTATTTGAAAAAGAAGGCATATAAGCTAAGGAGCCAGACAATTTTATCTTTAAAATCTTGTCCATCAGAGGTTACATGATTTAGTGTGAGAATTGTTAAAATCACATTTCAGAATATAAGATAAGTTGTGGCCACTTTCTTCTCATGAAAATGTATATCCTGCACTATTCTTCTTGATTTTAGTTGAAAATATCACCAAAACAGAAAAAAACGCATTTCTTAAACCCTTAATGACCATAATGTACCCTGTACGTCGCTGGTTGTTAAAGGGACACTAAAATTGTTATTGTTTAAAAAGTTAGATAACGCCTTTGCTACCTATTCCCCAGCTTTGTATAACCAATATTGTTATATTAATATACTTTATAACATTTAAACCCCTAAATGTATGCCTGTTTCTAAGCCATTATAGACAGCCTCTTAATAACATGCTTTTTTATTAGCTTTTCACAACAGAAGTCTGCTAGTTCACGTGGGCCATATAGATAACATTGTGCTCACGCCCGTGGGTTCTGCACAGCACAGCTAAAATGCAAGTCAATATATAATAAATCAAAAGTCATGTGATCAGGGGGCTGTCAAAAGAGGCTTAGATACAAGGTAATCACAGAGGTTAAAAGTATATTAATAAAACCATGTTGGCTATGCAAAACTGGGGAATGGGTAATAAAGGGAGTATCTATCTTTTTAAAGAATAAAAAAATTTGAGTTGACTGTCTCCCCGTCAGTCGCAAAATCGCTGGAGGTGAAAAAACAAGCCCTATTGTAAGACCAGTCATGTGAATGGTATGTCGTTGGTTATTAAAGGGTTAATGAATTTTTAAAAATTAACAAAATACTTTTAACATGTTAAAAGTTTTAAAAACATAATTGATCAAACATGTTCAGTATACCCATCATGCCCATATACAAATGGCAGTAAGATTGTTTAACACTTTCATAAACATCACACTATCCAATTGCTAAACACACAGATATACTCCATTAACCCCATTTAACCCCAATAGCTATTTTACTTATCAGCATCTATTATTGGCATTTGTGAATGCTGATGTAGGAATGTAGATAAAATCTCATGTGAGTTAACATCGTCAGCTGTGTTTGACTCAGAAAGATTGGGATCACTTTGTTAATGAAAAAAGAGACATTCTCATTTTTACGTCACTAGGAAAAAAATGGAACAACTGGAATCAGCTACAATGTTATACATAATGGATTAGAGCAAACAATTATTTTACTACAATGGCAACCATTAGATCTCTAAACCAGTGTTTCTGAACTTTATTCCTCAAGTACCCCTAACAGGCGAGAAAAGGCGAGAAATAAAAATTATATTAAAGGGACATTCTTGAGCAATAGAAAATGCTGAAAGGGTTTAGATCAGTGTTTCTCAACTCCAGTCCTCAAGTACCTCTAACAGGACAGATTTACAACTTATCTGAACTAGAGCACAGGTGAAATAATCTGCTGATGGATGAGAACAGGTTAGTAACCATGGTTACTGATCAGTTGATTAGTTCATCTGTGATTAAGTTCAGATATCATGAAAATTTCACTTGTTAATGGTACTTGAGGACTGGAGTTGATCAACTCTAATCTAAACCATTGCAGTATTTTATTAGTGCACAAACATGTCCCTTTAAAGGGACACTAAACCCAAATTTTTTCTTTCATAATTCAGATAGAGCATTCAATTTAAGCAACTTTCTAATTTACTCCTATTATCATTATTATTATTATTATTATTATTATTATTATCGGTTATTTGTAGAGCGCCAGTATAATTTTTTTGTTCTCTTGCTATCTTTATTTAAAAAGCAGGAATGTGATACATTTTTGGTTGGGAACCTGGGTTATGCTTGCTTATTGGTGGGTAAATGTAAGCCTCCAATAAGCAAGTGCTATCCATGGTGCTGAACCTAAAATGGGCTGGCTTCTAAGATTTACATTCCAGCTTTTAAAATAAAGATAGCAAGAGAACAAAGAATAATTGATAATAGGAGTAATTTAGAAAGTTGCTTTAAATTTCATGCTCTATCTGAATCATGAAAGAAAAAATTTGGGTTCAGTGTCCCTTTAATATACTTTTTTATTTCTCTCCTTTTCAAGATTGCAAGATGTTCTCACAGCGTTTTCCATTTTTAGTAACCTCAGATAAAATGTAAGCCCTTCTCATATACTTTTGTACACTGAAATAACAATTTAATGTAACTATACATTAAATCCTGTTGATTACAGGTTGTGTTTTGTCTAATAGCATATTTATGACAGAACATTAGACCACATTAAATCAGGCAGCACATTCATTTTCTGCTGCGTGAAACTACATCAGTAAATTGATTTTTGCATCTAATGTACAAAGTTTTCATTGGGGAAAAAATATAAAGGTTTGTGCGTCGTTACCAAAGCATTGATTTAAAAAAAAAAAAAAAGATACAAAATGGCATATTACTAACTTATAGCCATTATATTGCTAACTAAAAAATATACAACATTTTTTAGTTAGCATTATAACAATAGCTTGGTGGTGTCATTTGGGGTCCCCTTCATGAAGAGAACAGCATTTTCTTTCAACCTTTGACTTTCCCTTACTAGACATGTGCATGCGGTTTCCACGAAACACGAATATTCAGGGTTTTTGTTGTTGTTTTTTTATGTATAAAGTTTTTATTAAAGTTTTATAAACATATACAGTATATGGCGACAAACAGTTATTACAGAAAGATGATGTAATTCTCCTCCTATTTGGTAACGACATCAAAGGTCTTTATCTGCCAGATTTCTCCACATTCGATTAATGAGAAAAACTAAGAGTAAGAGATAACAAATAGCAGTATCAAGGCAAGGAGGCCCATTTATCAAGCTCTGAATGGAGCTTAAGGGCCCGTGTTTCTGGAGACTGCAAGCTCGCCAGAAACAGCAGTTATGAAGAAGCGCTCTAAAGATCGCTGCTACATAACCTGTCCTCCTGCTTTGAGCAGGCGGACAGAGATTGCCACAATTCAACCCGATCGAGTACGATCAGGTTAATTGACACCCCCCTGCTGGTGGCCGATTGGCTGCAAATCTGCAGGGGCAGCGTTGCACCAGCAGCTCACAACAGCTGTTTCCTTTCAATTACCATAGGGGTTAAAATACTTTCCTCTAGCGTGCTGGAGAGCCACGCTAATTCTGACAACTATTTTTTTTTCATATTCAGTTTGAAAGATTGCCAAACTACATTTTTCACTCGTGCACATGTCTACTTATTACCTATATTGGATATGTTATCTATATCAGACTTGCAAATTATTGTTCTAGGTCCTTTATTGTACAGGCTTTTTATGATGGGTGCTTTTCCCATTCTGTAACATTCTCACCAAACCATGAAAACAAAGGGAAACATTTATTAAGCAGCATTTGCTGCTTTTAAGGCTTTGTGGTGCAGGTTTGCATGAGAGAGCTTGTAGCCACAAATTTAAAAAATAGAAACTGCTTATTTTACCTCTCCACCATCTTACATATGGTTAGTTAAATTACCCCAATACTTGTCTGTTTGGGGTGATTGACATGTTGTTTGAAAGCAGGGAGTGGCATTGCACAACAGAGCTCTTGTGCAATGTTAAATTTTGCCACACATGTGACAGTTGCAGGCAGGAAGGTTTTCGACTTGAGAACTTGCGCGCCTGTAATCTTCATACATTTTCCTTTTAGTATCTCCCTGCAGGTTTGTAGGCATGGTTTAAGTCAATGGCATGGTAGGATTCCCATCCAAGGACTGATGGTCTAAAGCTCTGTGCTCAGATGAGATTTTATAAAATGATCATCCAGCCATTAGGCATCAGATTGGGTCCTTTTAGTAGAATAACATTTAAGTTTTTACAAATTACTTTTTATTAGTTCTATGTAAAATAAAACTGACAGCTTCAGAAATTGGGAGTGACAGAGGAGATCCCCAGGTCTGTCGGAATCTCTCAAAATTTTAATGATATGCTCTAAGCATTTTATACATTCAGGTCCCACAAATGTATTTCACCAGCTCTATGCAGGTGGTTTGCTCAAAATTCACAATACACATATTTAACGAACATAAAGGCAATTTATACTAAACTAGACAAATACAAGTTAAATTGTAGTGAAAACATTTCAGTTTGATTTGTATTTGCTGCTGATAAGTGACTGCACATATATGCCTCTTGTTTATGGCTTACCCAATGTATTCAGCTAACTCCCAAGAGAATGAAGCAAACATGATAATAAACTGGCTCATACACTTTAAATTCCTGCTTTTTTAATAAAGATATCAAGACAATGAAGAAAAATTGATAGTAGGAATAAATTAGAATGTTGCTTAAATTTGCATACTCTATCTGAATCATGAAAGAAAATAATTGGGTTTAATATCCCTTTAAACCGACAACACATTTTTTATCACTTTAAATAAAATGTGATTATGATACAATTTTATTTTGAGGCATCAGTGTGAATTAAATGTCAATAATTCAGGTCCCAATGTTCCAGAGTAAAAAATAACATTTTGGGAGATCATTTTTTAGTTTTAAACAAATGTCTTTCTTTTATTAGGTGTCTAAGCCTTGCAAAGTGGTTAAAGTGGAAAATCGTGCTCCTTTTCTACTCAAGCTGGGAACACAGTGTATTTGTATGCCCCAACCACTAAACATATCCTCATCTGCACCAAATGATGGCTGTTCCCATGCAAGTACGTCTCTGACTGTTTTGAATGAGTTAAACATTTGACAAAAATGATTTAAAAATAAAAAATGCTCTATTTGGGCTAGTATGGCCTTAATGTAGTTGCATTGATCGCTCCTCTATGAATTATAAGGCCGCGTTTGATATTTGCCCAGTACTCTCTCCTCCCATCATCTGGCAGTTATGTTTGTGTAATTCAACATTCATAAATACATTTCTACTTTACTCCTGTTCCCGTTCTTTTTATTCAGTCACATCAACAGTATTTCCCAGTTTTCACACTTTGAACCATAGAAGCTGCAGCTGCACATAATCACATTTCTTCCACATTATACGATTCCACAACAATCAAAAGTACTCTGTTTACACTGACAGTACGTTAAATAAACAGATGTCCCCAAGCACAGTTAGGTCAAGTACATTATAAGCAAAGCTTACATACTTATATTGTCATTGTTAGATCCTTACGGCGCTCTGGGTAAATTCAGTGTTAAGACAGCTTTAAACAATTCCACTGAAATACAAACAAAAAGATGGTGGGAAGTGAATTTTAAACACATTTAAAATCTGTTTTACTAACTTATTTATTTCTCACATTATTGGGACTTGAATGGTGATTGTTTAATTAGTGGTGTGAATGAATAGTAAGCTATTGTGCAGAATGTCAATTGAATTGATTGGTTATATTAATTCAAAATAATTAGGCATGACGCATAATCTATTTACATAGGAAAACTGTGTCATTATTTATAGATAATTATTGGCCTTCACACTTTCTCCATTTTTCTCACCGGCTGTTTTAAATTTTATATAAATTTTTGTCTCCGTTGTCATATTTCACTATTTATACGTATACATATTTCTATTCATTTACCACCCAAAAACCCTGCATTAATAATAAACTGGCTAGTGTGGCTTCAAATGAGAAGCAATATAGGAATGTTGTTTTCCATCAATATACACAAAGATGTCCCCATTTATTAATCTTTGTGTGGACAAGATTCTCATAGGGAGAACATGTCCACCCACCTTTGGGGCTGGAATTTAAGATTGCACAAGCCCCGCCCCCTGCTCTTGCACAACCAATAGTGCGACAGAATGTCTTGCCAGTCATCTTGGATGAACGACTCTCGGTTGCCTGAGGTTTCGTACATGTTAAGAAGCAGCAGTTGTGCTAAACCGACCTGATGCTGCGTAAGCAGCTTCGTAAATGGGGGCCACACCCTGAAGAATATACATTGGATATTTCCAAAGAGTCCAGCAATGAGCCAGTTACCAAGAAGAAAGAAACCCTTATCCAGTGAGATCGCACATTATTTATATTTCTCTACTAGCAAAAACATATTTTCAACATGTTTTCAATTGCTGTTATATCATATTGTCGTAAATAAATTGTGGAATACACTGTCCCTTTAGACCAGTGGTTCCCAAAGTTGGCGGTACTGCCCAATGGAGGACAGTGGTCTTACTGCGGAGGGCACTGATAGGCATGAGAGATGGAAGGGGGCACTGGGATTACAATAAGTGGCATTAGTAGGTAAGTAATGGAAGAGGATGCTCAAGAGCAATGATCATAATTAGTTGTCATTTAGGGCCGATGATCTAAACCTAGCAAGATTAGACGTGGTTTTTACACCCTGACCCTCGCAGGAGCTGCCCTGGTAGAATTATCTTTAAAAAGGGGCAGTCCCTGTGAGTGGCGAGATGTCTCCTATTGAAATGAATGGAGCTCACTAGAAAGGGAAACTTTGCTGTGAAGGCCGAAGTTAGCAGTGAGCGCACTTTAAAAAATCCTGCAGCCAATATAATTCACATTACACTGCTTTCTGCGTATAACATTTTACAAACGGCTATATTTTTGTATGCATGTGTTTTTTCTATTAGGGTGTTAAGTATGAGTATTTTGATAAAAGCTTGCTATCTCTTCTTTTGCAAGAAAAAAAGTGAAAAATGTAGGGCGAAAATGTTTAAATAATTACGCTGGAATTTGAGAGAAAATTTCATGCACGCCAATGTTCAGCCCATTTAAAAAGTAAAAATGTTTGTGTTTTTGAACATCCAGTGTACTTAAAGGGACAGTAAACCTTAAAAATAATGTTATATAATTCTGCACATAGTGCAGAATTATATAACATTATTTAGGTGCTATAGCTATAAATGCGTTTTTTACCTTTTAATTTGTTAAAAATATGGCGCTTTTACAGACCCGCTCTCTGCTCTCTGCTGAGCGGGTCTGTTATATTTAGTCAGCGCATCCGGCCAGCTGTATAGTCACAGCCCGGCCCAACCGCGCCATAAGACTAAGTGCAGCTCGCTCCTGTCACAGGAGCGAGCTGCACTTAGTGCTATGGCGCGGTCGGGCCGGGCTGTGACTATACAGCTGGCCCGATGCGCTGACTAAATATAACAGACCCGCTCAGCAGAGAGCGGGTCTGTAAAAGCGCCATATTTTTAACAAATTAAAAGGTAAAAAACGCATTTATAGCTATAGCACCTAAATAATGTTATATAATTCTGCACTATGTGCAGAATTATATAACATTATTTTTAAGGTTTACTGTCCCTTTAAAGGGACAGTCAAGTCAAAATTAAACTTTCATGATTCAGAAAAAGCACAGAAATTTAAAAATCTTTCCAATTTGCTTCCATATCAAATTTTGCACAATCTTTTTATATGCACATTTTTTGATGCACCAGCTTCTACTGAACATATGCACAAGCTCAAAGAGTATGTGTATACTAGTCTGTGATAGGTTGATATCTGTCACATGATACAGGTGGCTGGCAAATGGGAGACAAAATAAATTTGCCAGAAACAAAAATCTACTGCTTTTGTGAAATTTAGAGAAAGTGCTATTGCATTGTCTTTTTATTATGCACGTGTTAATTATGCAATTCTACTGTATTTAGTGGTTAAATTACAATTTATGCCGTCACTCTTTAATACTATGTATTCCTATGTAATATACTTATAAATTTTAAGTTTTTGATCAAATACGATTTTTGGTGAGCAATTTTGTTACAATTTTTTCTACGCATTTTTGTGTGAACGGTTCAATTATTCATTGTGTGTGCATTATAAATGACAAATTTCATTGTGCACTTTTGTAATGTATGCATCTCCTTCAGATACAAAAATGCAGTATACGTCCCTTATCATCCTGTAAAAAGTCGCTTTAGATCATACCACCAGGGAAATAGAAGCACTGGCGAGCATTCTTTAATAATTTCGCTAGCCCAGAGACCTTTAGATCATCAGGCCCTCTGTCTAGAGGTCTTAAGTGAAATAACTTTCCTGCTTTGTATTTTACATTTTACCCCTCTCTGCTTTTAAGGCTTTTCATTTTATGATAATTTAGCTTTATACTCAACCTATCCTCTTTCTGACAGCAATATACTGAAGCCACTTGTACAGAAGGCTTGTATTCTTTGTTTTACCAGTGCTGTAAATTAGCATGTTTTGTTAACTGCACAGTTCGGAAATTGCTGTGTAGTAGCAGGAAACATAGCAAAAAGCTTGTTATGCTTGTCTGTCGGATGACGGTTTTTCTAGTCTTCTATCACCAGACATAAACTATGCAGTGTAAGTAGACTACATTTACAATAAAGTGCAGTTGTAGAACTATGCTGCAAAGAAATCAACTCCAGGCGTCTAACTGTGGTGGTTTAAGACTCCTAAGTGACATAAAACTAGACAGTGAGAAAATGGTATCACTTTATCAAGTGAAGAAAGCAAGGATAACCCTAATACTCAGAAACCACTATCAGTATTAATGTATATGTATAAAGCTTTACTATGTGTAGTACAGCTTGCCTCTGTTGGATGCGCTCTGAAGCATAAACGCAGTCTCAAGTGCGACAAGCTCATCCATCACATTAACATTTTTTTTTTAATAGTGAAGTAATTACTAAATGTGGTATATAAGACTCTTGTACAGTGACTATTAACTTTAAAAAGCTTGTATTACAATATCAAGATAATACCATTTTATTTAATTAAACTAAAAAAATGTAATTTAAAATTTGAATAAATGTTTAATATTTTTATGGGTAAGCTAGTGGGTACTGGTGATGAGTTTATGGAACAATGGGGACAGTGGGTGGAGAAAGTTTGGGAATACATGCTTTGTACTGTCAGCTGCATAGGTGAGTTACATTATTGGACATTTTGGGCCTGATTAGCTAAAGCTCTCTGGGATTGTGAGATTTTCTAAGAAATCTCACCAGTACTATGATGCCTTTGTCTTAATTGTCTGATTCTCTAAAGGCAGTTCTTACCTTAAAGCGATGGTAAACTTTAGCTAATCAAATGCTATATATGTAATCTTTGCCATTAAAAAGTGTTCCTTTTTTTTAATCTATCTTTGAAAAGTGTTAAATCCCTGCCTATAGTAATGTTTATATTACAATGTTATGCCAGCCCACTGGGATGAACTCTTTTTTTGATGACAATTACAATGAACATCCAATCAGTGCTTATGATACTCTTGAAGTGCAGCCCTTTGAAAGCCTATGTAGAGAGTGGGTGGGACTGCTTTCTATAGTCGCAGCCCAGTCAAAAGAGGAAATTAATGTGGGTGGATGAACAGAAGGTACCAAGTAGGATTATTAGTCTAGTATTATAAAATATATATAAACATTTAAAAAAAATAAAAAATCATTATGCGGTTTTGCATGTCCACTAATATATTTTTCATGGCAAAATTCTTAAAATCTGAAATTTACCAGCATGCAAAGGGGGTGCTTCCTGCTTTTAATGGACACTAAACAATAAGGTCTAGATTACAAGTAAAGCACTAATGATATCTCTGGCCCTTCACAGAAGAGAGCACAATCTGATATTACAAGTCCTTGGTAAAACCAGAGAATGTTTAGCACTCATATTAAAAAATTAAAGTTATGTGCTTATTATGGAAATAAAGTGTTTTTAACGGATATGGTATGACAAGTTTTGACTAGGAAAGGCTAAAAAAATGTTTTATTAATAATTTTGGGCAGAGGTCTGGACTCCACCCTGAAAGAAAGTAATTTATTAGGTAAGCAGACACCTAATTTGTTCTCTTGTGAATTATTCTTGTATTGACTCATGATTAGCAGTCAATTTAGAGTCAAATTTGGAGTAATTTACAGGAGCAAGCTCTTGGAGCATAGTGGAAAGGGTCAGAGGCAAGAAAGTCGTTTAGAGAGGTAGTTATTTACTATTAAACATTGATGATAATCTTCTCATTGATCTTTTTTGATGCATGTTATAGATTTTCAGGCTTACTACTGAGTATATTTTTAAACATTTCCACATGACAGAGAAATAGTTAATATATCCTCATTTACCCAAGTCCCAAATGCATTTGAAAAAATGCCAAAACATGACACTTAAAAGAGATAATTTTTGAAATTACTGGGAATAGTTTCATCATCTGTGCCCCTACAAGGACAGAATGCATTTTCCCAATTTCATCCTTCATTTCACTGGCAGATGCTCATGTCTTTGAAATGCTGTCACTTAGAGTTATGTATCAATGCTGCTGAACTACCTCTTATTTTACATCCTGTACCAAAGATGCAGTGTGTCAAGCTACAGAATCTATCCTCCATCTCACATGATATCACCTAACCTGAAGAAAAGTAATGCTAGTTCCATTCATACATATATCGTATAAGACAGCTGACAGTACATTTTACAAAAATCATTGTAAAGCGATTGTCATTTTTTGATAATGTAGAACTTATTATAATGTATCTTTATTTTATGTTTTCTTAAAGTTATTCCTTCATTCACTAACATATCAGTTCAAAGGTCTATGGTTTTCAAAATCACAAAGCAGAGTACAAGGTTAAAAGACCAATCCCTAGTACCCAGTGGAGGCTCCTCTATAGGAGCACTTGAGCACGTGAACCTCCTGACCCCTGATGAACACCCTGACCCCTGATGAACTAAAAAAAATTAAAAAAAAAAGAGTGAGAAATAAAAAAAAATAATTAAAATTTTAAACCTTTTTATCTGATTTAAATAAAAAAAATCCTCCATGCTCTACTGCAGTTTTGACTAAAACATTTAAAATTTCCGTTTTTAATTATTTAGGCTGAAAGTGGAATGGTCTTTTGCCTAATACTTCTATCTATCGCACATGCTGTGCAGTGCGATAGATAGAAGTATAGGCAAAAGCCCTTTCCACTTTAAAACTGCATCGACTGCAGCGCCACCTACAGGCCAGCCCATAGCCTTCCTAACCGCACAGCTCTTAGTGTGCGAGAGCCAGCTGTCACGTGACACTCACACACTAAGAGCTGTGTGTGGGAGGAGGAGCATTGTGGTCTTCAATCACAGGGAGGCGTGACATCTGGCGTCATCTCATCGGCTGCTGGCGGGAAATACTGAAGAGGAGGGAGCTGCAGCAAGACTGAGTGCCTGTCTGCCTGCCGAGTGAGTTTTTTCCATGTGCATGTGTGTCACAGTGTGATTGATTTTATTTTATGTCTGTCAAGCAGGGCCGCCACCAGGGGGTGACAGGGGTGACTACAGTCAGGGGCCCTGCCATTCAAAGGGGCCCGCCTGGGCCCTGACTGACATAGCACATGACCGTAACTGCTCTCTATTTTTTTAAAGAGTTGAGACTGTGAGCAGCTGTTGTATAAAAAATGACGTACGTCTGGGGTTTTGCTGTTTCTTTCGTTCAGAGAGGGATTGCCTGGTATTTTGGTTCTGGACTGTACTGTGAAGTCAGGATCAGACTGATATGCTACAGGCAGGGGCGTATTTAGGTTTTGTGCTGCCCTAGGCACTCAAAATTCTGCTGCCCACCCCACCCCAGGTTTAAGGCCTTTTTTTAGACATAATATTTTTGGGGCAGGGTGTAAAAAATAAAAAAATGTCTTTTTAAGTAGATGTTCACCAGGGCTTGCATTCACTCTGGTCACACACACACACACACACACACACATATATATATATATATATATATATATATATATATATATATATATATATATATATATATATATATATATTTTTTTTTTTTATTAAGACATTATTTTGCAAGTCAGATGATTAAAGTATTTATATCAGAAAAAATTATCCTTCACTGTATGATAGTTTGTCAGTAGGTAGTTGTTTAACCTTAAACATCTTCTTTGGTGATTGACAGTTATTTAAGCAAAATATCTGCATGGATAAATATGTAATGAATATACAAACTGGCCTTTAAAAGTACTTAAAAAATACAACAGTAGTTATGATAGGTTTAGGAATTGTATCCTAGGGGATAAAGCCACATGATACAATCATAATAAAGTATATACTTGTATTGTTTCTGAATGTATTAAATGCATACAACATATTTTCAGTTGTGTTTTAAGTCACATAGTTGTATAGATTCAGCAATAAATACTTATTCTTTGCATGTATGACAGATAGACAAACAGTAAATGTACAAGTATTTAGTGACTAATCCGTTTAAGTATTTTAATGCCTAATGAAGATGTATTGAAGGGAGAAAGGCATATGCTGTTTCACAGTGGTCACGTTGTAGTGCACACTGCACTGTGTAGTCTTTGTGAGTCTCAATCACGCAGTGGAGCCAGGAATAATACCGCATTCCCTCTCAGTCCAGGCCAGGCTGCGCAAGTGAGCTCCGCCTCCACTGTCACCACATCATTCGCACCCACATACAATCCCATAGGATAGCAATAGCCGGGCCAGCCATTTAAGTCATTAGTAATTGGTTGATTTAGCCACCCGGCCCTGAGTTCAGTAGAGTGGCCCTAGGGACTCAAATTTCTGATGCCCTTAAAAATATGCTGCCCTAGGCGCCAGCCTTGTTGGCCTATGCCTTAATACGCCCCTGTATGTATGAGATTTTGGCCAGAGTCCTGCTAAAAAAAATAAAACACTTATCCTCATGTATAGTGTGTGTGTGTGTTTTATCACTAGCATAGAAGGCCCCTTTTTGTTAATTGTTTAACTAGTGATGAAAAGGTTTAAAAGTATGCCCTTGACTTCAGCAGATTGCTAAATATTTCTTCTTTACATGGAATTATGTAAAGCAACTATTCAAATATTACATTTTTATAAGCTTAAAAATGATGGCCCATACCCATTGTCAATTGGGGGTTATTTTTTAAAATAAAATATCTTTTTTTCCCTATTGTAAGCCTGATTATTCAACTGCTATATTTATACAGAATGTGCTTATATTTGCACGCTGCGGCCCAAGTGTCTGAATATACTGGCCTGAAATTTTAAAGGTTGATAGAAGAGACATAAGATGAGAGCAGTGATTCTAGTGACTTTCTTAGCACATTCATTTTTAAGCATTTTTGCGGAGTTATGTTTTAATTTTTGTTTTGTTTTCAATGTCTTTGGTGAATCTTAGGATTGGTGATGACGATAAAAATCGTATTACAGAAGTAACATATTTTTATTAAGAAGAAATTATTGGAATTTCTAACATCCAGTAATTCTATTTTGGGTGGCTCAATCATTTTAGTATAAAATATTACTAATATGTGTTTTGAATATTAACATGGTATAAATTGTCTGTCTTTTTCAACAATAACATTTTTTAAAGGGACATGAAACCCAATTTTTTTCTTTCATGATTAAAGTGAAGGTAAACTTAGCAGGATTCGATTACAGTCATTGTTAATACTAATAAAATTAATGGTACTTTAATTCATGATTTTGTTTAATTTCATATATTAACAGAGTTATCACCTTATTTGTTTCTATATCGTTTCGTTTCCCAAACAACCAGTTTTTTTTTTTTTATCTGTCCGGTCACGTTTGGGCATCATCCAATAGTAAGTCTGGCCATTAGGCAGCCGTCATTTTACGTCACAACAGTCCTTGTCCTTCTGCGCATGCGTTTGGATTAATTCCTCTCCATTCCAAGCCGGGCTCGCTCCAGTTTCGCGCCTGCGCAGATAAAAGCAAGCACTGGCTATGTCGTCTGTTGAATGAAAATTGTTGCAATGGGGATTGAAGCCTACGCTTTAGGTCGCAAAGGACTTCAGTCACGCAGGCGCAAATAGAATATAGGGTGAAGTGTGCGCATGCGCAAATTGTCCGGCAAGCGAGAACGCACATTAGAAGTACGTATAGAGCAGGTGGGACCGCTCTGTACGTAATAGAGTGAAAAACCAGGAAATTCATGGAGGGAGGAGCTAATAATGGAAGCGTAAGTAAATAATACTTTATAATACAATCATATATATTGAAATACTTAAAAAAAATAGCGCTCATACTATATAGCATATGCGTAATAGAATAAAGCTTAAAAAACAGGAAAACTTTACCTTCACTTTAAGACAGAACATATATTTTTAAACAACTTTCCCATTTACTTCTACTATATAGTTTGCTTTATTTTCTTGTTATCCTTTGCTGAAATGTACAACTTGGCAAGCTCAGGAGCAGCAAAGAACCTTTTTTATGGATGTCAATAGCTTTAGCTTTCTGTTGGGAGTCAAATATTATATATCATATCAAGGTCTTAGAAATTAGCATATGAGACTAAGTTTAGCTTTAAACAAAGAATACAAAGAGAACAAAGCAAATTTGATGATTAAAGTAAATTACTGGGGCAAAACTGGGGCAGTATAAGGATTTTATATATATATATATACTGGGTACAAGAGTCCTGTCACTGGTGCAGTATAAGGACTTTATAAATATATATATATATATGTCCTTATACTGCCCCAGTGACAGGACTCCAAGTTGTACCCAATATATATATATATATATATATATATATATATATATATATATATATATATATATGGTAACTGCAGGGTGTATGTGGTGCTCTTGTCTTTCAATATACACAGGTTAGTTATGTACATACCTCACACACAGACTTTAACACACAGTAATTCACATAACACACTGCCCTCACCTTGTACATAAGGATGTGTTAAGGTAACTGACAGAGTGTGTGTGTGTATGTATGTATGTATATATATATACACACACACACACATATTAAAATGGGCGGAGCCATCTGAGGGGTGGGGCTAGTGCTCCCCCATCTTCAAAAGTCACCAGCCGCCACTGCTAGTACCTGGGTTAAAGTCCAGAAAGGGAAATAGCAAAGGGTTAAGGTAGAAGAATGGTTGGGGTTATAAGTAAAAGGTTGATGCAAGAGGCTTGCAAAAAGAATCAGGGTCACTAGCAAAAAGATTAAAGGGACATTTTGGTCAACATTTAAATGCACATAGATGAATTACATATTTCAATAAAAACACATTTCCAGTATATTGGCCAAAATACTTCTAGTAAAAGTTATTACTGTTTATTTTTTTTCTCTGCATGTGAAGTATAGCTAGATATACTCAGTGCACGAGCATTTTAAATACTGCAGCTACTCAGAGTGTCAGTGGGGCTTGTATCACGTCAACAATTAACAAATTAAGTCATTACTAAATGGTACAGGAGCCTTAGGTTGTCTGAGCAAGTGCTGGTGCATGGTGCATGCATGCTTAAATACTCTTGAAAAAGCTATAGTTTTTACTAGAAACATTTTTGCAAATACATGTATAATACTGATATGTATCCATGTGGATTCCAATATTGGCTGGAATGTCCCTTTAATGCAGGTGGCTGGTGGAAATGGCATGGTGTGAATCATAAGTAGATGGTTTACACAGAAGTCAAAATTCAAGATGACATCTTACAATGCAACAGATACCAAGTAGGAGAAGTACTTTGCAAAGGCACACACAGATATAAACTTCTGTTAAACAGCCATCTTGTCCAAAGTTACTACAACCATCTTGTTGTGTTTTAAATGGGTTTTCATGTGGTTTTTAAGGCTGAAGACAACCCCTTTCATAAGAACACCAAATGTTCCCATAGATTTCTAGTTTTTCCCATTATACACTTTATAAACATCACTAACACCTCACACTCAGACAAGCTATGGTAATCCAATACAATAGAAAACACTTTCAAAGAGATTCTTACTTTTTTTTATTTATCTACAAATCTACTTAAATATTAATGATCATTTTAAAAACAATTTTGGCCTCTTAAAGGGACAGTAAACCCAAGATATTTCTTTCATGATTCGGGTAGAGAATAAAATTTTAAACAACATTCCAATTTACTTCTATTATCGAATTTGCTTCATTCTTTAGATATCCTTTGCTGAAGAAATAGCAATGCACATGGGTGAGTCAATCTATGTGCAGCTACTAAGCCTATCTAGATATGATTTTCAGTAAAGGATATCAAGAGAATGAAGCAAAATAGATAATAGAAGTAAATTAGAAAGTTGTTTAAAATTGCAGTCTCTTTCTAAATCACGAAAGAAACAATTTAGGTTTTATGTCCCTTAATTAAACTTTAAGCAACTTTCTAATTTACTCCTATGATCTATTTTTCTTCATTCTCTTGCTATCTTTATTTGAAAAAGAAGGTATCTAAGCTTTTTTTTGGTTCAGCCTTCTAGACAGCACTTTTTTATTGGTGGATGAATTTATTCACCAATCAGCAAGGACAACCCAGGTTGTTAACCAAAAATGGCATCTAAACTTACATTCTTGCATTTCAAATAAAGATACCAAGAGAATGAAGAAAATTTGATAATAGGAGTAAATTAGAAATTTGCTTAAAATTTCATGCTGTATCTGAATCACGAAAGAAAAATTTTTGTGTTTAGTGTCCCTTTAAGCAGCATATTTTCTCTGTTTCTAACATTGTTTCAATGTTTTAGATTCTTAACATACTGAGTTTACACAGCACAAAATTGCAGAAACGCACCCATTTTATCAGTTTGCAGTTTGAAGTGTTTAAAAAATAATGTAGACTGAAATAAAATTTATTGCACAGATATTATGAAAGTTTTAAACTGAAATCATTGGTTAAGCAAAGTGCTTTTCAAAAAAATCTGCTTTTGCTTTTTATTTTTTTTTAACTTTTTTTGGCTAAAACACTGAAAAACCTGCAGTTAAAGGGACATGAAAACCCAAAATTTTTCTTTCATGATTTAGATAGAGAATACAATCTTAAACAACATCCCAGTTTACTTATATTATTTAATTTGTTTCATTCTTTCGATATCCTTTGTTAATAAAATAGCAATGCACATGGGTGAGCCAATCACACAAATCATCTATGTTCCGCCACCAATCAGCAGCTACTGAGCATATTTAGATATGCTTTCAACAACGGATATTAAGAGAATGCAGCAAATTAGATGATATAAGTTAATTTGGAAGTTGTTTAAAATTGATTGCTCTTTCTAAATCATGAAAGAAAAAATGTGGGTTTCACGTCCCTTTAAGCACATTACGTAGTATTAGTATGTACATGTATAAGTCACATGTCTTTTGCTTCCATGAAGGCCTGCAGAATCCCAGATAAAAATCAACATTTGCAAATTACTCTGAAAATAAGGCTGAGCCAGAAGCCACATAGGAGCAAGAAGAGCTGATTGTCTGTGACTGTGAGCAATCCTAACGCCTTGTTTAGTCCACTTGCACGGCTTTTCTATAAAAAAATATGGTGGAAGGTTTCACTGAACAACAAACATGTGACAGCCATCTTGGAAGACCCATATTTTTTTAAGGCAAATCCATTTTTGCAGGGGAAATGGCACACAGCAATATAAGTTGAGCCCAGGTCCCACCATCCCCCTGTAGCATTGCCACTAAATGCAATGCCAAATGGCCCCCTAGATGTGTGGCTCTGGTCCTAACTGAGACCTCTGAGAAATTATTAAAGGGACAGTATATGCCAATTTTCATATAACTGCATGTACTAGACACTACTATAAAGAATAAGATGCACAGATACTGATATAAAAATCTAGTATAAAACTGTTTAAAAACTTACTTAGTAGCTCTCAGTTTGGCTCTGTTGAAAAGGTAGCTGGAAAGCCCAGTGCAATGGGAAATAAAACACCCCCTCCCCCTTCTTTTACATATGAAAAGACCCTTTACACAAACAGGAGCAAGCTGGAGAAGGTAGCTGTCGGTATTCTCCTAAAACTTTGGGGCTTGGTTAGGAGTCTGAAAATCAGAGCAATGTTATTTAAAAATAAGCAAAACTATACATTAAAAAAAAAAAAAAACTCCATGGGCTATATAAATAGATCATCTACAAAACATTTATGCAAAGAAACAATGAGTGTATAATGTCCCTTTAAAAATATTATAAGGTTATAAATATTGATTTATTTTATTTATTGTTTTTTTAATATAGTCCAATGGCTGTGGTGTAATTTCCTAGGAATGTTTACTGCATGAGTTCCCTATGCAATTTATTTTGAGGTCAAGGAATTATTTGATAGTGTTTAAGCACTATCTTTAGAGGATATTAAAGAGATGTACTTAGGCAAGCAAATCATAAGTTAATTGTATTTAAAGGAGCTTCAGGAACACACTTGCAAAGGGTCTGGTCTCTCTCTGCCAATTAATTTGAAAAGTGGATTTCTGCTACTGCTCGGCTTGCCACCTCAGCCATGTTTTCCTGGATACTTATGAGTTACACATGCTGCAGGGTGTGCAGAGGGGAACATGCATAGTGCTGTCCAGGATCACTATTTGTATGCTATCCAGGGGTGCAATTTATGTTCACCCCTGCACACCCTGCAGCATGTATAACTCATAAGTGTCCAGGAAAACATGGCCAAGGTGGCAACCCTAGGCAACCCTAGCTGCTGCCTGTTATATACAAGGCTGTGCTGTAGTCAGTAATTCAGTATTACATTGTTTAGTGCAGGTGGCGATTTTAACAGGCAAAAGTAGCTATTTCAGATGAAAATGACAAAATAAAGGTAAATTAGTTATTATATACTCAACAGGTAAATAGATTATTTGGAAAACATTTAAAGGGACATGAAACCCAAAAATGTTCTTTCATGATTTAGGTAGAACATACAATTTTAAACAACTTTCCAGTTTATTTCTATTATCAAATTAGCTTCACTCTCTTGGTATCATTTGTTGAAGGAGCAGCAATGCACTACTAGTTGCTAACTGAACACATGAGTGAGCCAATGACAATCGGTATATATATATATATATATATGTATATGCAGCCACCAATCAGCAGCTAGAACCTTTGCTGCTTCTGAGCTTTCCTAGATAAACCTTTCAGCAAGCAATTCTAGTGAACTGCTTGTGCAATGCCGCCCCATGCAAATTTGCAGCCAATCGGCCGCTAGCAGGAGTTGTCAATCAGCCCGATCATATAGGATCGGGCAGATTGATGTCCGCAGCCTCAGAGGTGGCGGACCAGTTAAGAAGCAGTGATCTTAAGACCGCTGCGTAATAACTGCTGTTTCCAGCGAGCTTGAAGGCTCGCATGGAAGCAGTGGCATCAGGGTCCGTTCGGCCCTTGATAAATCGGCCCCTATGTCTAAATCATAAATGTCTAATTATGACTTTACTGTCCCTTTAAGGGAGATCATTTAAAACACCCCTTTAAAGGAGGCATATATGCTTAAAATTTTCCAATTCCTTACTGTTTAAAATAACACAGCATATTTGTTTTAGCCATGATCTCTTATTTCACTTAATAAATGTTTTTTTCTTGTCATTTTAAGATTTATTAAGGACCTTTACAAGCTTAACTTGACTGTTAATCTCTTGGTATTACAACTGCTATAGAGAAAAAAACATTAGAATAAACTCTTTATAATCATATATAACTGAATCTGAATATAAATCTCAGCCAGATTCATTTGCATAACTTGAAACAATTATGTACATGTATTTATAGTATTGTTCTCACACTTGTCACTATCATAATACTGAGCTAGCTGCTCATTTACAAATCTAGATCTGGAGGCATATATTAAAGAGAACAAGTGTGATTTTAATGTTAACGAGGCATCGCAGGAAGCCTGTTATATTTACTGCTCACAACTACATTACTTGTCAAACTGAATTTAAGTGCTTACACCCTTGCAGCTGAATAAAAATCATTTAAATTAATGTTCATAAAATCCGCTTAATGTTTCCTTACTGGAGACCAACTGTCTTCTCAAAAATATATGTAAATAATAAAAAAGCAGCCTGACAATTTGGTGTAGTCACATTTTTTTTTATTATGAACGCAGTTTTGAAGAAACTTTTCCCTTTCAAATGTGCTAGGCTCTTGGGATCTCTCTCCATCACAATTTGGAGGTTTATTTGCTGCTACCTCTTGTACGTATATAATATTTTTTTTTAAAGATAATATTGCTGTATTTACATTTTCAGTTTAGCTGGCTGTTTAAACAAGCAAAGGCAGCTATTTCAAATGACAAAATAAAAGTAAAGGAAATACTGAATTTGTAATCAATTTAATACACGTCAAGGAAATAAAATAGATCATTGAGAACAGATTAAAGGGGACCAACAGTATAGTGTTTTTTTTAAAGGAAAGTTACAGTGTATTTGATATGTAAAACAGAATATGGTAATTACCATTATATATTATTGGAATCATATTGTATATACTATATAGCTATTAGGTGACTAGGTGTACAGTTAAGTATATCTTGTAGTTTCACTAGACATTAGAACTAAATTCAACAGAGGTAAATCGGAGTGAAAAACACAGGCACCCACTATTTAAAATCATACAAAGCACCATAACTGACAGACTCAGCTGTCATGTACACAACACTTCTAAAGAAAGATAGATAGTTGCAGGAAACTATATGGGCTTGCAATATTTTACATCGCCAACAGACATATTCTCTACAATTCAAAACCACTCAGACTTGTCTTGGCCACACAAATCCTCAAATAATTATTCTATATAATATTTAATCTGTTTGCTAAAGATCTCCATTATAAGCAATACGAGGAATGATTCTAAATCACAGAACCCCACAATCTCAATTATTTAGAGCAAAAATATTGTTTTTCCTATAAACACTGAGCGACAAACGACAAACTTTTGTGTGGTTTCCACTCAAAGATACCAATATTTGAATATATTGCATTATGGGTAAAGGATATTGACAATATGCATATGGTTTGACTCATACAGGTGTGTATCGTAGCAATGATAGACTCATACTGAATTGTAGTAATAATGCACTCATACTGTATTGTAGCAATAATACACTCATACTGTATTGTAGCAATTATACACTCATACTGTATTGTAGCAATAATACACTCATACTGTATTGTAGCAATAATACACTCATACTGTATTGTAGCAATAATGCACTCATACTGTATTGTAGCAATAATGCACTCATACTGTATTGTAGCAATAATACACTCATACTGTATTGTAGCAATAATACACTCATACTGTATTGTAGCAGTAATGCACTCATACTGTAATGTAGCAATAATACACTCATACTGTATTGTAGCAGTAATGCACTCATACTGTAATGTAGCAATAATACACTCATACTGTATCGTAGCAATGATAGACTCATAGTGAATTGTAGCAATAATGCACTCATACTGTATTGTAGCAATAATGCACTCATACTGTATTGTAGCAATAATACACTCATACTGTATTGTAGCAATAATACACTCATACTGTATTGTAGCAATAATACACTCATACTGTATTGTAGCAGTAATGCACTCATACTGTAATGTAGCAATAATACACTCATACTGTATTGTAGCAATAATGCACTCATACTGTATTGTAGCAATAATACACTGATACTGAATTGTAGCAATAATGCACTCAAACTGTATTGTAGCAGTATAGCACTCATACTGTAATGTAGCAATAATACTCATACTGTATTGTAGCAATAATGCACTCATACTGTATTGTAGCAATAATGCACTCTAACTGTATTGTAAGAAAAATACACTCATACTGTATTGTAGCAGTAATGCACTCATACTGTAATGTAGCAATAATACACTCATACTGTATTGTAGCAATAATGCACTCATACTGTATTGTAGCAGTAATGCACTCATACTGTATTGTAGCAATAATACACTCACACTGAATTGTAGCAATAATGCACTCAAACTGTATTGTAGCAGTATAGCACTCATACTGTAATGTAGCAATAATACTCATACTGTATTGTAGCAATAATGCACTCATACTGTATTGTAGCAATAATGCACTCTAACTGTATTGTAAGAAAAATACACTCATACTGTATTGTAGCAGTAATGCACTCATACTGTAATGTAGCAATAATACACTCATACTGTATTGTAGCAATAATGCACTCATACTGTATTGTAGCAGTAATGCACTCATACTGTATTGTAGCAATAATACACTCATACTGTATTGTAGCAATAATACACTCATACTGTATTGTAGCAATAATGCACTAATACTGTATTGTAGCAATAATGCACTCATACTGTATTGTAGCAATAATACACTCATACTTAATTGTAGCAATAATGCACTCATACTGTATTGTAGCAATAATACACTCATACTGAACTGTAGCAATAATGCACTCATACTGTATTGTAGCAATAATACACTCATACTGATTTGTAGCAATAATACGCTCATACTGTATTGTAGCAATAATGTGCTCATACTGTATTGTAGCAATAATACACTCATACTGTAATGTAGCAGTAATACACTCATACTGTATTGTAGCAATAAAACACTCATATGTATTGTAGCAATACAACACTCATACTGTATTGTAGCAAATAATGCACTCATACTGTATTGTAGCAATTATACACTCATACTGTATTGTAGCAGTAATACACTCATACTGTATTGTAGCAATAATACACTCATACTGTATTGTAGCAATAATGCACTCATACTGTATTGTAGCAATAATGCACTCATACTGTATTGTAGCAATAATACACTCATACTGTAATGTAGCAGTAATACACTCATACTGTATTGTAGCAAATAATGCACTCATACTGTATTGTACTAATAATGCACTCATTCTGTATTGTAGCAATAATACACTCATACTGTATTGTAGCAATAATACACGCATACTGTATTGTAGCAATAATGCACTCATACTGTATTGTAGCAATAATGCACTCATACTGTATTGTAGCAATAATACACTCATACTGTATTATACTAATAATGCACTCATTCTGTATTGTAGCAATAATACACTCATACTGTATTGTAGCAATAATGCACTCATACTGTATTGTAGCAATAATACACTCATACTGTATTGTAGCAATAATGCACTCATACTGTATTGTAGCAATAATACACTCATGCTGTATTGTAGCAATAATGCACTCTTACTGTATTGTAGCAATAATGCACTCATACTGTATTGTAGCAATAATACACTCATACTGTATTGTACTAATAATGCACTCATACTGTATTGTAGCAATAATACACTCATACTGTATTGTAGCAATAATGCACTCATACTGTATTGTAGCAATAATACCCTCATACTGTATTGTAGCAATAATACAATAATACAGATGATCTTTTTATATTCTTGCTGGAAAACGTTGTTAAAATCAAAGAAACAGGTACATGAGACAGAAAAGGTAGGAACGAAAAAGTTAGAAAGAACAGAGGATTTAAGGATTGGAAATATTACTTCATGAAAGATAAATATGCTAGCTGGATAAACTGTATATTACATAGACAACTATTATATGTATATTTCTGATCCAAAAAGTGGTTTGAAAAGGAGGATTTATACATTTTTAACTGCCTATTCTTACTAAATGTAAAATTATCCTACAACACCATATCTTTATACTTGAAAATCAGCCTACATTGTATTCTAATCATTAGCCATATCTTCAAGAGATAAACCACGCCAAATAAATACATTGTTACCGCTTTACCATATGTAACCAATATACAGATCCACATATGCTATATTAGCATACAAATAATAGCCAGTGAAACTTAAACTCTAGAAGCTGTGAGCTGGGTTTCCCAATTCGGTAGTATTACAGTCTGTGCAGCTGTAGTGCATAGAAAGGCGGACGTTTATTAAAGTCTCCAAATGTAAAAGACAGATGTTCATTCCCACTGCCTTCCTGTGCTGTGGCCGGTCTTAGGGTAGAAGTTGGAGGCTGGATTACAACTGAACCTTTTGTTGGTCTCCTTCACCTGGTCTATGTGGATCCTCGACTCCAGCGTGCACCTCCATTATGCTGCCTTAACTTCCCATACCCTCCTTCAGCCGTCAACAGGGGCATGGTGTAGTTGCTCCAATAGATGCGTGCCACACTCAATCTCGATGATGACGTCAACGGCCCCTTCCATACTCAGCTGTGTCTGTGTCCCGGACTGTAAACCTGGATACAGGGTGAGCTATTCCGCCAGAAGCCGTGCTGCACTTAGGGTCCCATCAAATCTCAGCAAACAAACAAATAGGAGCACCGGCTCGGGAATAATAGAAAATTTAAAAGTCCTTTATTATTCACAAATAGTGTAGTATAAAATATTCACAGGCAGGTTTTATGTTGCAGGTAGCAGCTTTTGAGTACGGCTATCCAGCCGAAACGCGTCAGCTGTAACTTGCTGACTCCTCTAAACTTTTATCTTCCACTATTGTGCTGAGATTGTGGATATTTTGTACTACACTATTTGTAAATAAAAAAGGACTTTTAAATTTTCTACTATTCCCGAGCCGGTGCTCCTATTAGTTTTTTTGCCTATATTAGCATAAACATTAACAGCATCACTCACATTAGTCATCAAATTGTAGCCATCCAAATGATGGTAACAAAAAGCAAAGGCGCCCTCCACAGGCTGTCATTGAAGGTAGACGATCACCAAGGTCAGCTCTTCTTATATACAGATGGACAATCTAAGCATAAAGACAAAAAGGAAGAAGGCGCTCCAATGGTGCAGTATGTTACAACAAGATGATTCTTTCCCAAAATACACCCTCTCTAAATGTGGGTACTCACAGAGAGAGCGCACTATGATACAGTGCTATTCACACGGGTTGAATTGATCAGAGCCCACCAGCTCAGTATAGAAATTAAATTTAGTGAGATTTAGTGAGATAGAACAGTGAAATAATTCCGTTTGTGTAACTTGGAACCATCTGAATCAACATAACACATACCGAACTTCAGAATTTACAAATCGAATCCGAAACAAATCCATCCGAATACATCCGAATTTATTTGAATCCGAAACGAATACATTCGAATGTATCCGAATTCAAATCGATCCGAAACTAAATTTGCAAAAATCCGAATCGGTCTGAAACAAATTTTTCCGCTGTGCACATGTCTACTTTACACTGGTTTTAATAAATATGAATCTGATATTCACTAGAAAAACTTTACAATGTGCATACTTTTTATCTTATCTCCTTTTCTGCTGTAACACACACAGCTGTGTTTATGCTCTAAGTGATCACCAGTCCCGCCTTTTATATAAATATGTCAGTAAGCTATACAGTAAATAACTGTGAGTGGTGATGTTACAGAGCCAAACATCTCTCACACCATTTCCTTATGTCTTGTAGGTAGTGCTGGTTCCACAAACCTTATTATGAGGGGGGTAAACCTTTCTGGGTCCAGTCATGGGTGTTCCACAGGTGGGGAAAGGGTTAGTGGAGGCATAGATAAAAGGTATTCTAAGGGCAGAGTCAGGTGGCCTGGGTGTAGTTAAACAGTTGTGGGATGTGGCCTGCCATTTTACTCTCCTCCTCAGCCTATTGGGTGAGCAAAAGAGAAGACTGGGGGCGCTTTACTGCCTCTGCTTGCAAGAAAATGAATGTGACAGCTACATGCATTTTAGAGAACTTGCAACCACTCACTTAAAAGGGACATGTCCCGTAAGTAACAATGAGGAGCTGAAAATTGGTCTACACGCACAGGGAGCAATAAGGAAATGCTTCTGTCCCAGGAGCCTTCTGATCGTATATGATATCACTGTATTATCCCCTAGGCACTTAGGCCTAGATTTGGAGTTTGGTGTTAGCCGTGAAAACCAGCGTTAGAGGCTCCTAACGCTGGTTTTAGGCTACCTCCGGTATTTGGAGTCACTCAAAAAAGGGTCTAACGCTCACTTTTCAGCCGCGACTTTTCCATACCGCAGATCCCCTTACGTCAATTGCGTATCCTATCTTTTCAATGGGATCTTCCTAACTCCGGTATTTAGAGTCGTGTCTGAAGTGAGCGTTAGACATCTAACGACAAAACTCCAGCCGCAGGAAAAAAGTCAGTAGTTAAGAGCTTTCTGGGCCGGTTCATAAAGCTCTTAACTACTGTACTCTAAAGTACACTAACACCCAAAAACTACCTATGTACCCCTAAACCGAGGTCCCCCCACATCGCCGCAACTCGATTAAATTTTTTTAACCCCTAATCTGCCGACCGCCACCTACGTTATACTTATGTACCCCTAATCTGCTGCCCCTAACACCGCCGACCCCTGTATTATATTTATTAACCCCTAACCTGCCCCCCACAACGTCGCCTCCACCTGCCTACACTTATTAACCCCTAATCTGCCGACCGCAAAGCGCCGCCACCTACGTTATCCTTATTTACCCCTAATCTGCTGCCCCTAACACCGCCGACCCCTATATTATATTTATTAACCCCTAATCTGCCCCCCACAACATCGCCTCCACCTGCCTACACTTATTAACCCCTAATCTGCCGACCGGAGCTCCCCGCTATTCTAATAAATGTATTAACCCCTAAAGCTAAGTCTAACCCTAACACTAACACCCCCCTAAGTTAAATATAATTTACATCTAACGAAATTAATTAACTCTTATTAAATAAATTATTCCTATTTAAAGATAAATACTTACCTGTAAAATAAATCCTAATATAGCTACAATATAAATTATAATTATATTATAGCTATTTTAGGATTTATATTTATTTTACAGGTAACTTTGTATTTATTTAAACCAGGTACAATAGTTATTAAATAGTTAATAACTATGTAATAGCTACCTAGTTAAAATAATTACAAAATTACCTGTAAAATAAATCCTAACCTAAGTTACAATTAAACCTAACACTACACTATCAATAAAGTAATTAAATAAACTACCCACAATTACCTACAATTAACCTAACACTACACTATCAATAAATTAATTAAATACAATTCCTACAAATAAATACAATTAAATAAACTAGCTAAAGTACAAAAAATAAAAAAGAACTAAGTTACAAAAAATAAAAAAAATATTTACAAACATAATAAAAATATTACATCAATTTTAAACTAATTACACCTACTCTAAGCCCCCTAATAAAATAACAAAGCCCCCCAAAATAAAAAAATGCCCTACCCTATTCTAAATTACTAAAGTTCAAAGCTCTTTTACCTTACCAGCCCTGAACAGGGCCCTTTGCGGGCATGCCCCAAAGAATTCAGCTCTTTTGCCTGTAAAAAAAAACATACAATACCCCCCCCCCAACATTACAACCCACCACCCACATACCCCTAATCTAACCCAAACCCCCCTTAAATAAACCTAACACTAAGCCCCTGAAGATCTTCCTACCTTATCTTCACCCTGCCAGGTTCACCGATCCGTCCTGAAGAGCTCCTCCAATGTCCTGATCCAAGCCCAAGCGGGGGGCTGAAGAGGTCCATGATCCGGCTGAAGTCTTCATCCAAGCGGGAGCTGAAGAGGTCCATGATCCGGATGAAGTCTTCATCCAAGCGGGAGCTGAAGAGGTCCATGATCCGGATGAAGTCTTCTATCAACGGCATCTTCAATCTTCTTTCTTCCGGATCCATCTTGCAGACCTCCGACGCGGAACATCCTCTTCTCCCGACGCCTACTAGCCGAATGACGGTTCCTTTAAGGGACGTCATCCAAGATGGCGTCCCTCGAATTCCGATTGGCTGATAGGATTCTATCAGCCAATCGGAATTAAGGTAGGAATATTCTGATTGGCTGATGGAATCAGCCAATCAGAATCAAGTTCAATCCGATTGGCTGATCCAATCAGCCAATCAGATTGAGCTCGCATTCTATTGGCTGATCGGAACAGAATAGAATGCGAGCTCAATCTGATTGGCTGATTGGATCAGCCAATCGGATTGAACTTGATTCTGATTGGCTGATTCCATCAGCCAATCAGAATATTCCTACCTTAATTCCGATCGGCTGATAGAATCCTATCAGCCAATCGGAATTCGAGGGACGCCATCTTGGATGACGTCCCTTAAAGGAACCGTCATTCGGCTAGTAGGCGTCGGGAGAAGAGGATGTTCCGCGTCGGAGGTCTGCAAGATGGATCCGGAAGAAAGAAGATTGAAGATGCCGTTGATAGAAGACTTCATCCGGATCATGGACCTCTTCAGCTCCCGCTTGGATGAAGACTTCATCCGGATCATGGACCTCTTCAGCTCCCGCTTGGATGAAGACTTCAGCCAGATCATGGACATCTTCAGCCCCCCGCTTGGGCTTGGATCAGGACATCGGAGGAGCTCTTCAGGACGGATTGGTGAACCTGGCAGGGTGAAGATAAGGTAGGAAGATCTTCAGGGGCTTAGTGTTAGGTTTATTTAAGGGGGGTTTGGGTTAGATTAGGGGTATGTGGGTGGTGGATTGTAATGTTGTGGGGGGGTATTGTATGTTTTTTTTTACAGGCAAAAGAGCTGAATTCTTTGGGGCATGCCCCGCAAAGGGCCCTGTTCAGGGCTGGTAAGGTAAAAGAGCTTTGAACTTTAGTAATATAGAATAGGGTAGGGCATTTTTTTATTTTGGGGGCTTTGTTATTTTATTAGGGGGCTTAGAGTAGGTGTAATTAGTTTAAAATTGTTGTAATATTTTTATTATGTTTGTAAATATTTTTTTATTTTTTGTAACTTAGTTCTTTTTTATTTTTTGTACTTTAGCTAGTTTATTTAATTGTATTCATTTGTAGGAATTGTATTTAATTAATTTATTGATAGTGTAGTGTTAGGTTTAATTGTAACTTAGGTTAGGATTTATTTTACAGGTAATTTTGTAATTATTTTAACTATTTTAGCTATTAAATAGTTCTTAACTATTTAATAGTTATTGTACCTGGTTAAAATAAATACAAAGTTACCTGTAAAATAAATATAAATCCTAAAATAGCTATAATATAATTATAATTTATATTGTAGCTATATTAGGATTTATTTTACAGGTAAGTATTTATCTTTAAATAGGAATAATTTATTTAATAAGAGTTAATTAATTTCGTTAGATGTAAATTATATTTAATTTAGGGGGGTGTTAGTGTTAGGGTTAGACTTAGCTTTAGGGGTTAATACATTTATTAGAATAGCGGTGAGCTCCAGTCGGCAGATTAGGGGTTAATAATTGAAGTTAGGTGTCGGCGATGTTAGGGAGGGCAGATTAGGGGTTAATACTATTTATTATAGGGTTAGTGAGGCGGATTAGGGGTTAATAACTTTATTATAGTAGCGCTCAGGTCCGGTCGGCAGATTAGGGGTTAATAAGTGTAGGCAGGTGGAGGCGACGTTGTGGGGGGCAGATTAGGGGTTAATAAATATAATATAGGGGTCAGCGATGTTAGGGAAGCAAATTAGGGGTACATAGTGATAATGTAAGTAGCGGCGGTTTACGGAGCGGCAGATTAGGGGTTAATAATAATATACAGGGGTCAGCGATAGCGGGGGCGGAAGATTAGGGGTTAATAAGTGTAAGGTTAGGGGTGTTTAGACTCGGGGTACATGTTAGGGTGTTAGGTGCAGACGTAGGAAGTGTTTCCGCATAGCAAACAATGGGGCTGCGTTAGGAGCTGAACGCGGCTTTTTTGCAGGTGTTAGGTTTTTTTTCAGCTCAAACAGCCCCATTGTTTCCTATGGGAGAATCGTGCACGAGCACGTTTTTGAGGCTGGCCGCTTGCGTAAGCAACTCTGGTATCGAGAGTTGAAGCTGCGTTAAAAATGCTCTACGCTCCTTTTTTGGAGCCTAACGCAGCCTTTATGTGGACTCTCAATACCAGAGTTGTTTTTATGGTGCGGCCAGAAAAAAGCCGGCGTTAGATTTTCGGGTCGTTACCGACAAAACTCCAAATCTAGCCGTTAGTGTCTCTGATGGTAGGGGTGATGCATATCCTGTATGCATAGGTCTCACACAAACAACTATAATACATGCAGATCTGCGAGAAGGAGCTCTTTGTATTCATTCTAATTGCTGCACATATAAGGGCTTGATGAAACTTATGTAACAACCTATTAGTGTTTGAGCATTAAAGGGCCATTATAGTAGAAAAATTACATACTCTAATCCATTACAGCATGTAATTTTCCAACTATCGACCCTGGTCTACTGCACATCTGAGTCATTCGTCTACTGCTGCTGAATGGATCAGTGGCGAATTCAGCTCGGGAACACCAGTGCACTGTGGGTCCCAAGTGCAACATCTACTTTGTGTTAAACCCCTTTATGGGGGTTAAAAACACAGTAGAACAGGGTCAATAGTCCAAAATTGACATGCTCTAACGGATGTCATTTTATGACTATATTGGCCCTTTGATAATTCCATGTTTCACAGTTATCATTAAAATCACAAAGCTATTGGTGAGGGGGCTGGCCACCTTCAGCAATATAGATTGCTCTCTGTATATTAAATACTTACTTTTAAAATTACATGAAAGACATAAGCTAAGTCAAAATGTATTGGAAACTAACAAATAAGCCAAACGTTGAAATTTGCTCGCATTAGGATTTAAGTAACTCAGTCTATCTTGGCTAATTGAAATGAGCTTAGACTGAAGCCCATTGTTTGGAATACAGGATGCACGATTCAAGTTTAGAACTCTCGGCAGGTTTCATCTCTCAAGAATGAGTCTGATGAAAATATTACTGTCATAGACATTTTTTATGTTCTTTAAAGGGACATGCATGTTGAAAACTAAATTCCATAATTCAGATAGATTAGTGTTTCTCAACTCCAGTCCTCAAGTATCGACAACAGGCCAGATTTTCATGATATCTTAACTAGAGCACAGGTGAAATAATCAGCTAATGGGTGAGAGCAGGCTAGTAACCATGGTTACTGATCATCTGATTATTTCACCTGTGCTCTAGTTCAGGTATCATGAAAGTCTGGTCTGTTAGGGGTACTTGAGGACTAGGGTTGAGAAACACTGAGATAGAGCATGCCAATTTAAACACTTTTAAATTCACATCTATTATCAAATTTACTTTGTTCTTTTAGTATCTTTTGTGGAAAAAACATAATTTATGCTTACCAGATACATTCCTTTCCTTCCTGGCAGGGAGAGTCCACAACTTCATTCCTTCCTGTTGGGAAATACAACACCTGGCCACTAAAAGGACGTAAAGACACCCCAGCCAAAGGCTTAAATATCCCTCCCACTTCCCCTATCCCCCAGTCATTCTTCTGAGGGAACAAGGAAAAAGTAGGAGAAACATCAGGGTGTAAAAGGTGGCAGAAGAAAAAATATAAAAAAGGAGCCGCCCATCAAAAACATAAATTACCGGCGGGGTCGTGGACTCTCCCTGCCAGGAAGGAAAGGAATTTTTCTGGTAAGCATAAATTATGCTTTCCTACCATAAAGCAGGAAGAGTCCTTACTGTTTGGAAAACTATACCCAAGCTACAGAGGACACTTAATGAATAACGGGAGGGAACAGAAAAAAGATGCGGACCCTATTCAGAGGGCACCACAGCCTGCAAAACTTTTCTCCCGACAGCTGCTTCAGCGGAAGCAAACACATCAAACTTGTAAAATTTACAAAAAGTGTGTAAGGAGGACCAGGTAGCCGCTTAAAAATCTGATCCATTGAGGTTTCATTTTTTAAAAGCCCAAGAGGAAGCCACTGCTCTAGAGGAATGAGCCGTTATCCTTTCAGGAGGCTGTAGTCCCACTGTCTCATAAGCTAAGCGGATGACACTCCTCAACTAGAAAGATAGGGTAGTCGTAGTAGCCTTCTGCCCCTAGCGCTTCCCCGTATAGATGACAAATAAAGAGGAAGATTGTCTGAATTCCTTAGTAGCCTGAAGATAGAACTTCAAGGCACGAACCACATCTAGATTGTGTAGCAAATGTTCCTTCGCTGAAGAAGGATTAGGACACAAGGAAGGAACAACACTTTATTGATTAATGTTACGATTCAACACCACCTTAAGTAGGAACCTGTTTAGTGCGTAAAACCGCATTATCAGAATGAAAAACACAATGCAAAGCAGAAATCTCAGAAACTCTGCGTGCAGAGGCAATAGTCAACAAAAAAGAACCTTCCAAGATAACAATTTAATGTCAACAGTATGCATATGCTCAAATGGAGCCTGCTGCAAAACACTAAGAACAAGATTGAGACTCCAAGGCGGAGCCCCAGATCTAAACACAGATCCTAGCCAGAGCCTTAACAAAGGACTGCACATCCAGAAGCTCTGTCAACCTTTTGTGCAGTAACACAGACAGGGCCGATATCTGTCCCTTCAGGAAACTAGCAAATAATCCCTTCTCCAGTCCATCATGGAGAAAAGCTAAAATTCTGGCAACCTTAAGCTTATGCCAGAAAAAGTCACGCTCTTCACACTACTACCATACACTTTATGGTAGATACAACGAGTAACTGGCTTACAAGCTTGAACCAGAGTGTCGATAACACTCTCAGAAAATCCTCTCTTGGCTAAGACTAAGCGTTCAATCTCCACGTAGTCAGCCTCAGAGAATCTAGATTTTGATGAACGAAGGGACCCTGTATCAGCAGATCTCTGTGACAAGGTAACCTCCACTGAGGAGATGAGGACATCCCCACCAGTTCCGCAAACCACATCCTTTGCGGCCATATGGAGCAATCAGAATCACTGATGCTCACTCCTGCTTGATGCGAGCTACCACACAAGGGAGAAGCGGTAATAGAGGAAAATTATGAGTCTGAATCTCCATGGTACTGATAGGACATCTATCAGTTCTGCCTGAGGATCCCTCGACCTGTACCTGGGTAGCTTGGTATTGAGGTGGGATGCCATGAGATCTATCTCCGGCGTCCCCCACTTGCTGCATATCTCTGCAAATACCTTGGGGTGAAGAGACCATTCCCCTGGGTGAAAAGATTGCCTGCTGAGGAAGTCCGCTTCCCAGTTGTCCACACCCGGAATGTGGATCACTGACAGCCTACATCTGAGTCTCCACCCACTCTAGTATCTGAGATACATCTCTCATCACCAAGAAATTTCTCGTTCCCCCGTTAGTTGATGTAGACAACCAAGGTTATATTGTCAGATTGGAATCTGATAAACTGGGATGAATCCAGAAGGGGCCAAGCCTTCAAGGCATTGAAGATTGCCCGGAGTTCCAAAATATTGATGGGAAAGGAGGACTCCTCCTGAGTCCACAGACCTTGTGCCTTCTTGGTGCCCCAAATAGCTCCCCAGCGGAAAGGCTTGCGTCCGTAGTCACAATCTCCCAGGACGGTCTCAAGAAGCACGTGCCTTGGGACAGATGATCTGGACAGAGCCACCAGGAGAGTGAGTCTCTCAACAGGTTGTCCAGCACGATCTGTTGAGACAGATCTGAATGGTCACCGTTCCATTGTCTCAGCATGCATAGTTGTAAGGGTCTGAGATAGAATCGGGCAAAAGGAATGATGTCTATACAAGACACTATGAGTCCGATCACCTCCATACACTGAGCCACTGAGGGTCTCGAGGAGGCCTGGAGGGCAAGACATGCAAAAGTTAGCTTGCAACGTATTATAATAGACTCATGGATATGGAGTGTATTAGTGTCCCCAGGAAATTCACCCTTGTACTTGGAGTAAGAGAACTCTTTTCCAAGTGTATCTTCCATCCATGTGATCGAAGAAGATTGAGAAGTTACTCCAAATGTTCCTCCGCTAGACGAAAAGATGGTGCCTGTACCAAGATATCGTCCAGGTAAGGCGCTACTGCAATACCTTGTGTTCTGGCAATTGCTAGAAGAGCTCCCAGAACCTTTGAAAATATCCTTTGAGCAGTAGCTAGGCCAAACAGAAGAGCTATGAACTGGAAGTGCTGGTCCAGAAAAGCAAACCCCAGGAACTGAAAATGTTCCCTGTGTATCGGGACGTGAAGGTATGTATCCTTCAGGTCTATTGTGCCAATAAACTGTCCTTCCTGAACCAGAGGAAGGATTGACCGAATTGTCTCCATTTTGAAAGAAGGAACACTCAGAAACTTATTTAGACACTTTAGGTCCAGAATTGGATGAAAAGTTCCCTCCTTTTTTGGAACCACGAAAAGTTTTGAATAAAACCCCAAACCTCTTTCTGCTGTAGGTACCCGGACAATTACTCCTAGAGAGGAGAGATCCTGTACACAAGCTAACAAGGCAGCCCTCTTTTCTGGTCTTGCATACAGACTGGAGAGTAGGAATCTGCCCCTGGGCGGATGAGACTTGAATCCTATCCTGTATCCTTGAGATACAATCTCCAGGACCCAAGGATCCTGTACATCCTGGAACCAAGCGTCTTAAAAAAAAAGAGACAGTCTGCCCCCTAATTGATCCAATCCAGTATTGGGGGCCGCCCCTTCATGCCGATTTGGACTTTAGACTAATGCCGTCCCTTAGGCCTATTCTTCTTGTCCTGCGGTAGGAAGGCACCCTTCCCTCCAGTAACCGTAGAAATAATGAAGTCCAGCCCTGGACCGAATAAAATCTTCCCCTTGAAAAGAAGAGAAAGGAGTCTGGATTTAGAAGTCATATCCGCAGACCAAGACTTCAACCAGAGAGCACGGCGGGCTAGGACTGCAAAGCCAGAAGCCTTTGCATTAATGCAAATAATCTGCATATTCGTGTCACAGATGAATGAGTTAGTAATTCTTAGTGCTTTATTTCTCTCCTGAATATCCTCGAGGGGAGTCTCCATCTCAATTGGCTCCAACAGAGTGTCACACCAGTAGGTATCTGCTCCAGCAACCGCGGCTACAGCTGCCACCGGTTGAAATAAAAATCCTGTATGTTGAAACATCTTCCTCAGAAAAGTTTCCATTTTCTTATCCATAGGCTCTTTAAAAGAACTGTCCTCCAAAGGGATAGTAGTATGCTTAGCAAGCATAGAGATAGTGCCATCCACCTTAGGGATGGAGTCCCACAAATCTAATTGAGAGTCAAGGACCGAGAATCATTTTTTAAATTCATTACTAATAATGTTCACCATCTTAACTGGCACAGGAAAAGTTAGAGGGACCTTCCTATCTTCATAAACCCTGTCTGATTTAGGGATCTTAGATTCCTCAGGCAGTGTAGCCTCTGGAACCTCTAGCGTAGACAGAACCTCCTTTAATAAAAAACGCAGATGTTCAATTTTAAATCTAAAGGAGGATTCATCCGCTGAAGGAGGTCTTGAAACTTAAGTCTCCTACTCATAAAGTTCACCCTCTGAAGCCTCAGAGGTTAACTCATCCTCGGATAGCTGGGACATAGTAGCTAAATCCGACAAATATTTAGATGACTCTAGGTCAGGAGAACTATGTTTAACCTTTCTCTTGCGTTTGTTGGACACTCAGGGCTACAGACACCGCCAATTGTAACTGCGCGTTAGAGTCCGCTGGAAAACGGCTCCCTCCAGATGGAGGATTAGATGAGCCACAGAGAACTGCATGTGGAGCGGGTAATATAGAAAGGGTAGTAATTTCGCAGGACCCAGATTCCTGAGAAGTAGACGGTTTAGAGGGGCTAATAGCGCTATTAGTATTAGCAGACTTGTCTCCCTTCTTAGACTTTAGAACAGTGTTTAGGCAAATCGAACAAAATTGAGCAGGCAGGCAAACCACAGCCTCCTCACAATATAAACAGGAATTATTAATCAGTACAGAAGAAGCAGAACCTTATAATGTAGTATCAGAGTCCTCCATAGCTTTGTATATTCCCACAGAAGGACAAACAAAATGAAACATTTTTATTTAAAAAACGGCACCTTAATACTCCCAATGGCTTGGACACTCAGCAGCATCAAAGCTGGGAGCTATCTGGTGATTGGTGGCTACACGCATCTGTCTCTTGTAAATGGCTCACCAGATGAGTTCAGCTATCTCCCAGTAATGCATTGCTGCTCTGGAGCTTACTTTTACGTCCTTTTAAAGGTTAATTTATGCTTTTTTATTCTCAGTGACAACAAACATGGGTTAACCTAACAGGACAGCATTCCCTAAAGACATTTATTATGGAGATAAGGTAAACACAGGTCACTATATTCATAAATAAATTAATCTGATCTGCAAATTATAGCTCTCTACATCCGCTATAAACATACTGGCCTGTAATTTTAATCACATAATTATGGCCCACCATGTAAATTTACAGAAGTTATAGCTATAAAATGGGGATAAGGTCCACTTTTTGACAGCATAAAGTTAGCAGCAATATCAGGAACAAAATACATATCTGACATAAAATCAATAAATGAAATTATGAAGCCCATAGACTCCATCACTTCCCCTTTAATGCCTCTGCTAATTTGTTATTTTTTACTCGGTTAAGTGCTTGAAACCTAAACTTACTGTTTACGCCTTTGATTTACTGCAATCTGTTTAATGTTTACATTCTGCTTAACCTAAAATTACACACAGAGGGAAGTCAACAAGACAACTTCACATGTGCACACCCACAGTTTTGTTTTACATGTGCACACCCACGGCCTTGTTCCCAAACTAGTCTAAGCAGAATCAAAGTCTGTCTTTTCTATCTGAATTTGACATTTATGTAGACAGTGACACTTGGTTAGCTCAATATTTATATATTTCTTCACTAAACCTTTCTTATGTTCTCAAGGCCACTAAGCGTTTAGCATATTACAAACAAAACGTACAGATTGTTAATCATTCATAAACTGTGTAGAAGACATTCTCTGCTCTCTTGGTCATTACATTGTCTGATGTGTTTAGTAACTTTAGAAATATGTGCAGAATCAATTATTCCAAAATCTAGAGCAGAAAATTAGCAATGAAAAACAAGTGCTGTAAAAAGGGCAAGTAAACAAAGTGTGTTTGCAGAGGTTTATCATCAAGCAATTAATAATTCCGCTGAAGGATTAATATGCAGCAGCTGAGTGATTTGCGTTATTATAAATTATCTCAGTATTCTATGATTACTGCAGCCACTAAACATCAGATGACTGTTCTCAGCATATAGTATCTTGCAATTGCCACTGGTTTTAAAGGCAAGTGTTTATCTATGCGAGTAATAAGTGTTTTGAGTATTCTGACAAAATCTCCCCACCTTTCAGTTTGCGAGAAAAAAACAGCAAGCTCTGCATCTAGTCAAGATCTTCCCATGGAGCGGCCCATTCAGCGCACTAGCAGAGGCGGGAAAATCATTTTGCATTCAATTTCATATAATAAATAAAAATGTCACTGTGTTTTTTGCATGTACAGTGTAGTTTTATTATCATTTCTACTGTGTGCCTTTTTCCTGCTTAGTTTCAACACAAAATTTTTCATTAAATATAATTTTTAAGAACAGTTTTATTATGATTTTTATGTGTTTAAACAATATATTTTTGCTGCGTATTTTTATTTCAGTAGTTCATTTATTAATTTCATATAATTTTTTAAATTACATTTTTTGTGAGGCTTATTGTACTGCATCCATAACATATGAGATACAGTACTGCTCCCAGCTCACAAACACAACAGGTTAAGGATCATTTCACTCAAAACTACTCCAAGGGGCCGATTTATTAAGACGCGGGCAGACATGATCCGTTGTAGCGCTTCATGTCCGCCCGACATCGCTAAATGCCGACAGCATACACTGTCGGCAGTTAACATTGCACAAGCATTTCTAGTTAAATGAATGTGCAATGCTGCCTCTGATCGTATCTAATCAGGATGATTGCTGTCCGCCGCCTCAGAGGTGGCGGATAACAGCCTTCTTAAGACCGCTGCTTCTTAACTTATGTTTCCAGCAAGCCTAATGGCTCGCGCGGAAACTGCTGCTATTGCATCATGTTGAATCAGCCCCCAAATGTATAAAAATCAAATGGCTTTTTTTTTAATAAAGTTTGATCCATTTGGAGTGATTTGGAATGAAATTATCTTTCACCTGCTGTGTTCCTGAACCAGGAGATCAAGGAGTTGGGCTACTGAGAGAGTCCGGCCTGCATTTACCAAGCACAAGCTAATGCTGCAGCGTTTGTATCTGCTATCCACACTGAGAGATGATTCCCTTGTGGTGTGGGTGATGTATACCATGTGGCACCTTCTGTGTTTTTGCTTTTTATTTTGTTACATAGTTAAAGGTACATGAAACCCAAATTTTTTCTTTCATGATTCAGATAGAGAATACAATTGTAAACAACTTTCTAATTTACTTCTATTATCTAATCTGTTTCATTCTCTTGGTATCATTTGTTGAAGGAGCAGCAATGCACTACTAGTTTCTAACTGAACACATAAGTGAGCCAATCACATTCTATATATATATGCAGCCACCAATCAACAGCTGGAACCTAGGTTATCTGCTGCTCATGAACTTCCCTAGATAAACCTTTCAGCAAATGATAACAAGAGAAGGAAGCAAATTAAATAATAGAAGTAAATTAGAAAGTTGTTTAAAACTGTATTCTCTATCTGAATCATGAAAGAAAAGTTTTGGGTTTCATGTCCCTTTAAGGAAGATTCTTCTGAAGTCAGAACACTACAATGAGGTCAGAACACTACAATGAGGTCAGAACACTACAATGAGGTCAGAACACTACAATAAGGTCAGAACACTACAATGAAGTCAGAACACTACAATGAGGTCAGAACACTACAATGAAGTCAGAACACTACAATGAAGTCAGAACACTACAATGAGGTCAGAACACTACAATGAGGTCAGAACACTACAATGAGGTCAGAACACTACAATGAGGTCAGACACTTTGCAGTTCCACCATTGCTTTTGTTAGCTGACAAATAAAGCATGAAACACAAAGAAAAAATTGTTCCAAATGCAAAAATAAAAATGTTAACAAAAGATTCGAAATGTAAACACTGTGTCACATAAATTTGCAGCTTTCTAATTTACTTCTATTTTCAAATTTTCTTTGTTCTCTTACTATCTTCTGTTGAAAAGAAGAGATGTAAGCTCAGGAGCGTGCATGTGTCCGGAGCACTATATAGCAGCAGTTTTGCTAGAATGTTATCCATGGCAGCACTATTTCCAACCTTTGTATCTATTCAACAAAGAATATCATGGGAACAAAGTAAATTTGATAAAAGAAGTAAATTGGAAACTTTTTATGCTGTCTGAATCACAAAATAATTTTTGGGGGTTTCATATTTCTTTAAATAGTTATATTTCCATTCTCTCCACTTAATAATTTAAAATAATAAAAGCAACATACATTAGTGGTGGTCACTTGAGGTTTACAGAACAATTGCAGACAATTTCTCAGAATAAATGTTTTCACAATTACAGAAACATGATGGGTCCTTAGTGCAGCTTAAAGGCCAGTTCTCTTCCTGGTACTGCTTCACCAGCCACACCTCTTATTAGGATAGTGATTAAACCGTGGCCGGATTGTTATCCGACTGACATTTGTGGGACTGACATTTGCGTGACTGACATTTGTGTGACTGACATTTGTGGGACTGACATTTGTGGGACTGACATTTGTGGGACTGACATTTGTGCGACTGACATTTGTGTGATTGACATTTGTGTGACGGATAATATTACATCAGACAAATGGCGTTGGATAATAGTCCGGCTAAGAGATAGATCGATAAGGATAGATGCAAATTGAAAGATAGACAGACAGATAGATAGATACAGATAGATACAGATTGAAAAATAGACAGACAGATAGATAGATAGAGATAGATAGATAGAGATAGATAGATAGATAGTTAGCTAAAAGCACTTTGTGGGGAGTGGGACCCATGGTTAGGTTCCCAGAGGTGGTTGCGGCACCCGAGGCTCTGATTAGAACAGAGCACTCTAGAGTGTAGCTGCCCTTGGCCGACATCGGAACACAGTCTCTCGGACATATGTCTGATGGCAAATGTGGTTCGGCATTCTGTCCATTGGCATTTTGTCAGAGCACCAAACAGCCTATAGTTACAGATAGTGCACATGTACGAAAGATTAGCAAAGTGCTGTCATCTGCTTTATAAAAACACAGCAATGACAAGGTTTGTATTGCACAGTACAACCTTACTATTGTTATGTTAGTGTTTTATGTCCCTTTTTATAAGCTTAGTATTGAGCTTATTCAGACCTACCATTACTCATACGTGCAGCCATGTTGTAATCTGTCTTTCACTACATTCCAGTGCTGACCTGTTTGCACATGTGCAGAAACTCTACTTCAGACAGTGGAGGCTCCTCCATTTGAGCACAATCGCACGTGCCCCCCTCAGAAGCCCAGATGCCCCCCTCAGAAGCCCAGAAGAAAGAAAGAAAAAACAGAAGAAAAAAAATTATAATTTTTCCAATAGCCCCCTACTGTAAAAATTATATTTTTTTTTGTCCCCAAAAAATCCAGTTTGTTTAAGAAGGAAAATTTTTTTTTTTTTTTTATTCTATAATTTATACACTAACCGCACGTGCGGTAGCTAGATATATGGCAGTTTGCTATGCGCATCTTAAATTTGCAGCCTGCGCAGCTCCCAGCCTCCCCATCCCTATACTTTGTGTATCGCACACTTCAGACTGTGAGAGCTGTGGGAGGTGTTATTCACAGAGAAAGGCAGCAGCCAGTGACAAAGTAGAGCGTCATCACGTGACTGTGAGTGATGACGCTTGGCTGAAGCTGTAACTTCAGGTGAGGGGCGGGAGCGCGCTCAAGTGTGCTGTGGAGAGCTGGGGGTATGAGCGCTCTGTCGGCAAATGCAGAAAGTGGAAGGAAGGAAGGAGGTAAGTCATGGCTGTGCTGTGGAATATGTGCTGCGTCCCCTTACTTGTTGTTGTTCTACTAAGTCTGTCTCCTCCTCCTACCTGACGGATCATTTCTGAGCCTGTCAGGGAAAGTGTTGTGATCATGTACTTAAATGTGGGACCCACCCGGTAAACACTTCACCCTTGACATTTGAATTACTGCAATACCTAATAGAAAAAAAGACTCTGTAACATGCTGAACACAATTTAACTCCCTGGCTGCCAGAAAGGACTGCAGTTTATTCCTAAGCAGTGTATTGCAGCCCTTTTTGGTAGCCATGTGGTTAAATTGTGAATCAGTGTTTTCCTATGCATGCTGCAGGGCAGGAGGTCATGAGGGAGAGGACATCTCCGGTTTAAATTTACAACTCTGTCTTCTGCACGGCACTTGAAGCAGCAACTATGTGATAGAGGTCAGTCTGTGAGTTAGTTGCTAAAGTTTTATGCTCTAAAATACTTAATATACTGTATGTACTGTGGCACAAAGAAGGTTAGCTCAGCCTCAGCTCAGATTATTAATACACTACCACTGCTGTATGTTATGAACATTTAAATGAGCTGGACTGGAACTCAAGTTTAGAATAAGAAAAAGTCCCAAGAGTATTGTAAAAATAATATTACCATGCATGTGACTGTCCCTGCATATATAAGTGTATGTCTGCTTATATCTGTGTGTGCCTGTGTGCATGTGTTGGTGCCTATCTGTGTGTGTGTATCTCTGCATGAATGTATGTGTGTATCTCTGTGTATGTATAAATTTGTGCATCTCTGTGTAACTATGTATGTATGTATGTATGTGTGTATCTCTATGTATGTATGTCATTCAAGTGTTGTGTGTATCTCTGTGTATGTATGTATGTATGTGTGTGTGTGTGTGTGTATGTATATATATATATATATATATATATATATATATATATATATATATATATATACATACACACACAATAAAATGGGCGGGGCCATCTGAGGGGCGGGGCTAGTGCTCCCCCATCTTCAAAAGTCACCAGCCGCCACTGACTTCAGATACCTGCACTGTAACCTGAGTTCCATAATGACAGCACTCACGATTAGAGGGAGGTGCATGAAATGTATTAAATGTTTAGTGTCCCTTTTACGCAGCCACCTGCTTTACTTATAGTCATAATATGAAGAAGAAAAAATACATCACAAATATTAATCCTTTATGATGAAAATACTCCATTTAGAGAACTATTTAAAATATTGTGTAGTACTGTAGTTAATTTAATTTGCTAGCCTAACGAATTATGGACGGAAGCGATATTTGCGCTCCACTGAGTAATACCAGCGCCCACAAATGGTGGGAAGCATTGCGCTTACGAGAGCGTGCTTCCATAGGCTTCAATGGGAGCCTCATTCTCATGCCACGGCATGAGAACAAGCACAGCAAAGGGGGTAAGTCACGCAGCAATGGCAGCAAATTGTAAATATATATGTATTATATGATAATATACATATATATGTATGTGTTAATATGTGTATATACAGTATATTTATGTGTTATGTGTATATACATATATATTTATGTGTTAATATGTGTATATACATATATATTTAGGTGTTAATATGTGTATATACATATATATTTATGTGTTAATATGTGTATATACATATATATTTATGTGTTAATATGTGTATATACGTATATATCTATGTGTTAATATGTGTATATACGTATATATCTATGTGTTAATATGTGTATATACATATATATTTATGTGTTAATATGTGTATATACTTATATATTTATGTGTTAATATGTGTATATACATATATATTTATGTGTTATTACGTGTATATACATATATATTTATGTGTTAATATGTGTATATACAGGGAGTGCAGAATTATTAGGCAAATGAGTATTTTGACCACATCATCCTCTTTATGCATGTTGTCTTACTCCAAGCTGTATAGGCTCGAAAGCCTACTACCAATTAAGCATATTAGGTGATGTGCATCTCTGTAATGAGAAGGGGTGTGGTCTAATGACATCAACACCCTATATCAGGTGTGCATAATTATTAGGCAACTTCCTTTCCTTTGGCAAAATGGGTCAAAAGAAGGACTTGACAGGCTCAGAAAAGTCAAAAATAGTGAGATATCTTGCAGAGGGATGCAGCACTCTTAAAATTGCAAAGCTTCTGAAGCGTGATCATCGAACAATCAAGCGTTTCATTCAAAGTAGTCAACAGGGTCGCAAGAAGCGTGTGGAAAAACCAAGGCGCAAAATAACTGCCCATGAACTGAGAAAAGTCAAGCGTGCAGCTGCAAAGATGCCACTTGCCACCAGTTTGGCCATATTTCAAAGCTGCAATATCACTGGAGTGCCCAAAAGCACAAGGTGTGCAATACTCAGAGACATGGCCAAGGTAAGAAAGGCTGAAAGACGACCACCACTGAACAAGACACACAAGCTGAAACGTCAAGACTGGGCCAAGAAATATCTCAAGACTGATTTTTCTAAGGTTTTATGGACTGATGAAATGAGAGTGAGTCTTGATGGGCCAGATGGATGGGCCCGTGGCTGGATTGGTAAAGGGCAGAGAGCTCCAGTCCGACTAAAACGCCAGCAAGGTGGAGGTGGAGTACTGGTTTGGGCTGGTATCATCAATGATGAGCTTGTGGGGCCTTTTCGGGTTGAGGATGGAGTCAAGCCCAACTCCCAGTCCTACTGCCAGTTTCTGGAAGACACCTTCTTCAAGCAGTGGTACAGGAAGAAGTCTGCATCCTTCAAGAAAAACATGATTTTCATGCAGGACAATGCTCCATCACATGCGTCCAAGTACTCCACAGCGTGGCTAGCAAGAAAGGGTATAAAAGAAGAAAATCTAATGACATGGCCTCCTTGTTCACCTGATCTAAACCCCATTGAGAACCTGTGGTCCATCATCAAATGTGAGATTTACAAGGAGGGAAAACAGTACACCTCTCTGAACAGTGTCTGGGAGGCTGTGGTTGCTGCTGCACGCAATGTTGATGGTGAACAGATCAAAACACTGACAGAATCCATGGATGGCAGGCTTTTGAGTGTCCTTGCAAAGAAAGGTGGCTATATTGGTCACTGATTTGTTTTTGTTTTGTTTTTGAATGTCAGAAATGTATATTTGTGAATGTTGAGATGTTATATTGGTTTCACTGGTAAAAATAAATAATTGAAATGGGTATATATTTGTTTTTTGTTAAGTTGCCTAATAATTATGCACAGTAATAGTCACCTGCACACACAGATATCCCCCTAAAATAGCTATAACTAAAAACAAAATAAAAACTACTTCCAAAACTATTCAGCTTTGATATTAATGAGTTTTTTGGGTTCATTTAGAACATGGTTGTTGTTCAATAATAAAATGAATCCTCAAAAATACAACTTGCCTAATAATTCTGCACTCCCTGTACATATACAGTATATTTATGTGTTAATATGTGTATATACTTATACAGTATATTTATGTGTTAATATGTGTATATACATATATATATATATTTATGTGTTAATATGTGTATATATATACATATATATTTATGTGTTAATATGTGTATATACATATATATTTATGTGTTAATATGTGTATATACATATACAGTATATTTATGCGTTAATATGTGTATATACATATATATTTATGTGTTAATATGTGTATATACATATATATATTTATGTGTTAATATGTGTATATACATATATATTTATGTTAATATGTGTATATACATATATATTTATGTGTTAATATGTGTATATACATATATATTTATGTGTTAATATGTGTATATACATATATATATTTATGTGTTAATATGTGTATATACATATATATTTATGTGTTAATATGTGTATATACATATATATATTTATGTGTTAATATGTGTATATACATATATATTTATGTTAATATGTGTATATACATATATATTTATGTGTTAATATGTGTATATACATATATATTTATGTGTTAATATGTGTATATACATATATATATTTATGTGTTAATATGTGTATATACATATATATTTATGTGTTAATATGTGTATATACATATACAGTATATTTATGTGTTAATATGTGTATACAAGAAAAAAGATACATTACCACACTCCGTATAAAAATATATTCTTTATTCATAATTGCTTTAAAATTCAGGTAGCAAAGAACAGTGACAACCTGCCACAAATATGGGAAGAGAGCGCAGCACACAGGCTTACGCGTTTCGGCAGATTGCCGTAATCATAGCCTGGTGTGTGTCTATCCTACAGGTCCTTAAAAACACCTAAAATTATGCTAATAGGGTAAAAAAAATTTGCTCACTCCACCCTCTAATAATGGGCATTTAATGACAGATATATGAGGTTAAAATGATACCCAGGGGTCTCAGAATTTTTAAGTTTCCTATTTTCGAAGTGGACATTAATGACTGTGAATTTATTGAGTCCTGGAATGAAGTGCTCTCAGAGTGCTCATCAAGGCTAATGTTGATGTTAGTTGAATATAAACAAAAACAGCTAATAGATATTAGAAAACAAATTGATGATACACAGTTTGAAATGAATAAGAGAAGGGAAGATATAGATTTTCAGAAATTTGACAGTATTTTGAGGAACACTGTAGCCAATAACAAAAAGATAGTCATGGAGAACAAACACATAAAATACCTGAGAGATAAATCAGACTATGAGAATAAAACAGTGTACATTTGGAATAGAAAACAGCGCATTCAAAATAGACATGGAAATTCAAATAAACAGAGAAAGAACAAAAACAAAGGGAAAAAGGGTAAAAATGGCTCAAAGGTAGTTTCTTTTTCAGACAGTGCCTCAGAGGGTGAAAAAGGGTACTCCACAGATGATAAATCATCAGATAATGATGAAGCCCCAGTTGCATACACAGGTATCAAAGAATACCACAGAAACTATAGGAGACTAGATATGCACCCACAAACAGAGAAACACAAGGGTCTGAAGCTACAGAAATTGAGCAGGTTTTTCCTATGGACACAGCAGTGAGGACAGTGCCCAACACAAAAATAGCACAAGAGAGGTACCAATTGAGGGGGGCAAAAAACACAGACCAAGTACAAATAGGCAATGTGATCAATGTGATCAATTTATCCAAAAAACATCTTACTAAGGCACAATATAACGTTTTGCAATATGGGTTATCATTCTCTCCAACCACAGACTTCAGTGTGTTCCAGACCATCATTGATGTTAACAAATTGGTGAGAAACATAACATTAAAAAAACACTTTGATGGTAGGGAAGACACTGACGTCTCTGGTTATACATGCAGTGATATGGAAATTGAACCTATGAAATTAACCTTTCAAGAGACATGTGACGAGGTAACATTACAAAGCTTACAATTTGATGCAAGGAGTGAATGTGGTCATATAAATAAAGGGCATAGTTTCAAACCAAAGTCTGTGTTTTATCCCATACAGAGTAGAGGGAACATTATCGAGACCTTCTTTAACAGGGTGGAAAGTGATCTCATTGCTCTTAAAGATAGCATTATTCCCACTAGGCAAAATCTGAAAGCAGAAGAGAGGATAGCATTGAAACAACTGCAAGATGACACAGAACTCGTCATCAAGAATGCGGACAAGTAGTCCTAGACAGGGAGGTCTATGTAAAAGAAGCATTGAGACAATTATGTAATGACAGAAACTATGCCACATTACCAAGGGACCCTACTGAAACCTACAAAAGAGAATTACGTGACCTATTGGACGATGGGATGGAACAGGGGTGCATTGACATAAAAACCATGGAATTTCTTATGGTAGATAATCCAAGAATACCCCTGTTCCATCACTTACCCAAGGTCCATAAGTCACTCAAGGAAATACAAGGTCGTTCCATAGTAAGTGGTATAGGGTCCCTTTTAGAACACCTCTCTCAGTGGTTAGACACTATATTTCAACCTTTTGTTAAATCACTTCCATCATATATTAAAGACACGAAGCATGTTCTTGGTATGATGGCAACGCAAAAGTGGGATCAGGACTATCATTGGATAACAGTGGACGCTGTGTCCTTATACTCCTCGATCCCTCACGAGGAAGGCCTACGGACTATAAAATTCTTTGTTAGGAATTATTCAGAATATTCGAGAGAATTTCAGGATTTTGTTCTGAGAGTGACCAGGTACTTTCTGACCCACAACTTCTTCCAGTTCCAAGATGTTTTCTATCTCCAGAGATGTGGAACAGCGATGGGGGCCAAGTTTGCCCCCTCTTACGCCAACCTATTTTTAGGTTGGTGGGAGTTCTTCCACATCTTTGGAGATAGAAACATCTATAAGGATCGAATCGTCATGTATGGAAGATACATTGACGATCTCCTGTTTATCTGGAAGGGGGATCCCATAGACATCAAGGGCTTTGTGGAAAGCCTAAATGACAATGATGTGGGCATGAGTTTCACTCATGAACATAGTCCCACTTCAATTAATTATATTGATTTAGTATTGATGGGTACAGAGGATAACAAGGTCAGCACCAAAGTATACAGAAAGCCCATTAGTGGCCACAAATTACTACATGGTAAAAGTTGCCACTTGAGACACACGGCAGCAGCTGTAGCTAAGGGCAAATTTATTTGCCTTAAAAGGAATTGCTCTAAAGATGGAGATTACCATCAGGAGGCAGCTGCCCTAGAACAGAGACTGAAAGAGAGAGGCTATTCTTGTAAAACAATTAGAAAAGCCAGAATGCAGGTGGAACCTTTGACCAGAGAAAACTTCCTCAGAGGAAGACAGAAACAGAAAGAGGACTTTAAAGGTGTGACATTTGTCACCAGTTATAGTGCTCAGTTCCCGGAGATTGCGAATATAATATGCAAACATTTCCCCATTTTGGCCGCTGACGAGAAACTGATCGGGGTGGTCAAGAAAGGTATTAGATGCAGCTCAAGGAAGTGTCCCACTTTGGGGTCACTATTATCACCCACAGAATTAAAGTCAGAAATTAAAACACAGAGTACTTGGATGACCAGCAGAGGCATGTACAACTGCGGTCACAAGAAATGTAAGCCATGCGAGTACCTGGATAAAACCAAAACATTTAAGTCACAGGTGACAGGAGAGGTGTTTCAGATCAAAACTTGTATGAATTGCACGACTGCGAGTGTGATATACATGCTGACATGCCAAGTGTGCAGAGTGCAATACATAGGTCTCACGTCTAGGGACATCAAAACCCGGATACGTGAACATATATCTACCCTTACGAGAGGCAAATCACAAACACCCCTAGTACGGCATTTCACAGAAAATCACAAAGGTGATATTGGCACACTAAAATGGTGTGCAATTGAGGAAGTGAAGGTTCCCAAAAGGGGAGGAGATTTGGATAAACTCCTAGCGAAAAGGGAGATGTTCTGGATTCTGAGACTCAGAACCAGAATACCAGAGGGTCTCAACTCCAGATACGACATAATAAACTACTGGGAGTTAGATGACCCTATTGTAAAACGTCTTAGATGTGCAGGAGTGCATGGTTATAAGGCACATATATGTGCACTTGGATATGCACCCTTGTATGACTGAGATGTGTAACAAATAAATCTCTGAGAATAAATTCCCTAGAACTTATTTTATTGAGAACATGCATTGTCTGTTTGCATCAAATAGATTTTATTATCCCTTAGCAATCCCTATATAATTAAAATCACAGATAGGTGTATATAGTTAAGTTGTTAGTAAGGTTTTGACATATTTGCAAGTTTATCTTCGTCTTATTAAGAAGTTGCAATAAGATCAGTATAAGCAGGGTAGTCTAACAGTTATAAATCACAAAGTTATATATTGAATTACATAGATTTCCAATATTTTATTTCACACACATATATATATATGTGAATTTAAGTGAAAACATTTGAAGAGTTAAAAACAAAACCTGTGGACTAAAGCCCCCTTTTTTGTTAATAAGCTACACTATACTATTATGCCTATACAAGTGAATAGGGATTACACAAAGGGTTAAGTATGTGTTGCAGGTATTCCTTAAATGCCCATTATTAGAGGGTGGAGTGAGCGCATTTTTTTACCCTATTAGCATAATTTTAGGTGTTTTTAAGGACCTGTAGGATTGACACACACCAGGCTATGATTACGGCAATCTGCCGAAACGCGTAAGCCCGTGTGCTGCGCTCTCTCCCCATATTTGTGGCAGGTTGTCACTGTTCTTTGCTACCTGAATTTTAAAGAAATTATGAATAAAGAATATATTTTTATACGGAGTGTGGTAATGTATCTTTTTTCTTGAATATTTAAAGCCGGTGTACCACACTCCATTTTTTCAAATTTTCCGCAATTTTTTTTTCAATCGGATATGACGGGTGTGACACAGTTAATCCCCTAACGTCTTCAAGGTGTGTGATCGAGAGAAGAGAGGAAACCTACCAGATGCGAGTGTCGAGGTGTCAAGCAACCAGGAGTCTGGGGAAGTAGGAGCCGAGACCGTAAGTGGAGGTCTGAGGAAAAGGCATCCGAATCCAGTACCTAGAGTGAGGCGGACACAGATCAGACACGATACCCGGTACAACAGCCAATCACGGCAAGAGTGGAGGCACACACCCACAAGCGGTGACGTCAGCATACAGGAAACAACGGGCGGCAAGAGTCTAGCAGAGAGGAGGACGAGGAAAAGCGGCGGAGTGGGTAAGTGAAGTGTTATGTGACTGTTTACAGTAATGTGTCACAAGCTAAGGTGTATAACAGTGACCAGAAGGTTATAAGTCTTATCCCACTCAAGCCGAAAGTTTCCGACAGGACAAGCTCTACTGACTGTTTCCTATATTGTGCAGCCTATGAAAAAATACGGCTGAAGGGGGTACTAGTGTTACACAAAGTGTTATATAAAGTGGAACAGACTTAGTTACATTGTCCAAATTATGTCATATCCAATGGACAGTATTGAGATATATGGAATCAATTGTAATAGATTCCAGTAAAAGTCCCGCATTAGCTGATCCTATTTTCTCTGGACTTGATATGTGTATATACATATATATTTATGTGTTAATATGTGTATATACATATATATTTATGTGTTAATATGTGTATATACATATATATTTATGTGTTAATATGTGTATATACATATATATTTATGTGTTAATATGTGTATATACACATAAATATATATGTATTTAAACATATACCTCTATATTTACTGGGAACACACAGTTCCCATAGACCACAATGTAAAGGCACTTTTCAGTGATTTTTTTTCTAACACCCCACCTCCACCAACTTTAGTCCCCAAAAACTGTCTGGTGCAGTAATTTTATTAAAAAATAAAAATGCTACAAATCTGATCTCTGGTTAATTTTATAAGCGATAATCGCTACCGTGAGCTCGGGGTAGCAATAACCAGCCACTTGTAATGACTGATTAATTATTGCACGCCCACAAATGGGCAAATTTGACCATTTGGAGGCATGCTATAAATTAGCGCTCCACTTGTTATCTGGCCCTATATCAGTAATTAACTGTTAAACTGTCATACTCCTAAAGGAGGTGAATAGTGAATATTTCAGATACATTTTCATCCCTGCATAATTGGTATTTTTAATGTTCCTGCCATAGTAAGTTAAAATAGATTAAATATAAAATGAAATCCCTGATATGGATGAAATATTTCTCAAGTCTGAGGAAATTGATGTCAAAATATATAATCATTTTAAATTCATTCTAACAGCTGTAGTTTCTGAGGCCTAGATTTAGAGTTCGGCGGTAGCCGTCAAAACCAGCGTTAGAGGCTCCTAACGCTGGTTTTGGGCGCCCGCTGGTATTTGGAGTCAGTGATTAAAGGGTCTAACGCTCACTTTTCAGCCGCGACTTTTCCATACCGCAGATCCCCCTACGCCATTTGCGTAGCCTATCTTTTCAATGGGATCTTTCTAACGCTGGTATTTAGAGTCGTTTCTGCAGTGAGCGTTAGAGCTCTAACGACAAGATTCCAGCCGCCTGAAAATAGCAGGAGTTAAGAGCTTTCTGGCTAACGCCGGTTTATAAAGCTCTTAACTACTGTACCCTAAAGTACACTAACACCCATAAACTACCTATGTACCCCTAAACCGAGGTCCCCCCACATCGCCGCCACTCGATTAAAATTTTTAACCCCTAATCTGCCGACCGCCACCTACGTTATACTTATGTACCCCTAATCTGCTGCCCCTAACACCGCCGACCCCTGTATTATATCTATTAACCCCTAACTTGCCCCCCACAACGTCGCCGCAAGCTACTTAAAATAATTAACCCCTAATCTTCCGACCGCAAATCGCAGCCACCTACGTTATCCCTATGTACCCCTAATCTGCTACCCCTAACATCGCCGACCCCTATGTTATATTTATTAACCCCTAATCTGCCCCCCACAACGTCGCCGACACCTACCTACACTTATTAACCCCTAATCTGCCGAGCGGACCTGAGCGCTACTATAATAAAGTTATTAACCCCTAATCCGCCTCACTAACCCTATCATAAATAGTATTAACCCCTAATCTGCCCTCCCTAACATCGCCGACACCTACCTTCAATTATTAACCCCTAATCTGCCGACCGGAGCTCACCGCTATTCTAATAAATGTATTAACCCCTAAAGCTAAGTCTAACCCTAACACTAACACCCCCCTAAGTTAAATATAATTTTTATCTAACGAAATAAATTAACTCTTATTAAATAAATAATTCCTATTTAAAGCTAAATACTTACCTGTAAAATACATCCTAATATAGCTACAATATAAATTATAATTATATTATAGCTATTTTAGGATTAATATTTATTTTACAGGCAACTTTGTAATTATTTTAACCAGGTACAATAGCTATTAAATAGTTAAGAACTATTTAATAGTTACCTAGTTAAAATAATTACAAATTTACCTGTAAAATAAATCCTAACCTAAGATATAATTAAACCTAACACTACCCTATCAATAAAATAATTAAATAAACTACCTACAATTACCTACAATTAACCTAACACTACACTATCAATAAATTAATTAAACACAATTGCTACAAATAAATAAAATTAAATAAACTATCTAAAGTACAAAAAATAAAAAAGAACTAAGTTACAGAAAATAATAAAATATTTACAAACATAAGAAAAATATTACAACAATTTTAAACTAATTACACCTACTCTAAGCCCCCTAATAAAATAACAAAGCCCCCCAAAATAAAAAATTCCCTACCCTATTCTAAAATACAAATATTACAAGCTCTTTTACCTTACCAGCCCTGAACAGGGCCCTTTGCGGGGCATGCCCCAAGAATTTCAGCTCTTTTGCCTGTAAAAAAAAACATACTATACCCCCCCCCCAACATTACAACCCACCACCCACATACCCCTAATCTAACCCAAACCCCCCTTAAATAAACCTAACACTACCCCCCTGATGATCTTCCTACCTTGTCTTCACCATGCCAGGTTCACCGATCCGTCCTGGCTCCAAGATCTTCATCCAACCCAAGCGGGGGCTAGACATCCACTGAAGAAGTCCAGAAGAGGGTCCAAAGTCTTCCTCCTATCCGGCAAGAAGAGGACATCCGGACCGGCAAACATCTTCTCCAAGCGGCATCTTCTATCTTCTTCCATCCGATGACGACCGGCTCCATCTTGAAGACCTCCAGCGCGGATCCATCCTCTTCTTCCGACGACTAGACGACGAATGACGGTTCCTTTAAGGGACGTCATCCAAGATGGCGTCCCTCGAATTCCGATTGGCTGATAGGATTCTATCAGCCAATCGGAATTAAGGTAGGAATTTTCTGATTGGCTGATGGAATCAGCCAATCAGAATCAAGTTCAATCCGATTGGCTGATCCAATCAGCCAATCAGATTGAGCTCGCATTCTATTGGCTGATCGGAACAGCCAATAGAATGCGAGCTCAATCTGATTGGCTGATTGGATCAGCCAATCGGATTGAACTATATTCTGATTGGCTGATTCCATCAGCCAATCAGAAAATTCCTACCTTAATTCCGATTGGCTGATAGAATCCTATCAGCCAATCGGAATTCGAGGGACGCCATCTTGGATGACGTCCCTTAAAGGAACCGTCATTCGTCGTCTAGTCGTCGGAAGAAGAGGATGGATCCGCGCTGGAGGTCTTCAAGATGGAGCCGGTCGTCATCGGATGGAAGAAGATAGAAGATGCCGCTTGGAGAAGATGTTTGCCGGTCCGGATGTCCTCTTCTTGCCGGATAGGAGGAAGACTTTGGACCCTCTTCTGGACTTCTTCAGTGGATGTCTAGCCCCCGCTTGGGTTGGATGAAGATCTTGGAGCCAGGACGGATCGGTGAACCTGGCATGGTGAAGACAAGGTAGGAAGATCATCAGGGGGGTAGTGTTAGGTTTATTTAAGGGGGGTTTGGGTTAGATTAGGGGTATGTGGGTGGTGGGTTGTAATGTTGGGGGGGGGGTATAGTATGTTTTTTTTTACAGGCAAAAGAGCTGAAATTCTTGGGGCATGCCCCGCAAAGGGCCCTGTTCAGGGCTGGTAAGGTAAAAGAGCTTGTAATATTTGTATTTTAGAATAGGGTAGGGAATTTTTTATTTTGGGGGGCTTTGTTATTTTATTAGGGGGCTTAGAGTAGGTGTAATTAGTTTAAAATTGTTGTAATATTTTTCTTATGTTTGTAAATATTTTATTATTTTCTGTAACTTAGTTCTTTTTTATTTTTTGTACTTTAGATAGTTTATTTAATTTTATTTATTTGTAGCAATTGTGTTTAATTAATTTATTGATAGTGTATTGTTAGGTTAATTGTAGGTAATTGTAGGTAGTTTATTTAATTATTTTATTGATAGGGTAGTGTTAGGTTTAATTATATCTTAGGTTAGGATTTATTTTACAGGTAAATTTGTAATTATTTTAACTAGGTAACTATTAAATAGTTCTTAACTATTTAATAGCTATTGTACCTGGTTAAAATAATTACAAAGTTGCCTGTAAAATAAATATTAATCCTAAAATAGGTATAATATAATTATAATTTATATTGTAGCTATATTAGGATTTATTTTACAGGTAAGTATTTAGCTTTAAATAGGAATTATTTATTTAATAAGAGTTAATTTATTTCGTTAGATAAAAATTATATTTAACTTAGGGGGGTGTTAGTGTTAGGGTTAGACTTAGCTTTAGGGGTTAATACATTTATTAGAATAGCGGTGAGCTCCGGTCGGAAGATTAGGGGTTAATAATTGAAGGTAGGTGTCGGCGATGTTAGGGAGGGCAGATTAGGGGTTAATACTATTTATGATAGGGTTAGTGAGGCGGATTAGGGGTTAATAACTTTATTATAGTAGCGCTCAGGTCCGCTCGGCAGATTAGGGGTTAATAAGTGTAGGTAGGTGTCGGCGACGTTGTGGGGGGCAGATTAGGGGTTAATAAATATAACATAGGGGTCGGCGATGTTAGGGCAGCAGATTAGGGGTACATAGGGATAACGTAGGTGGCGGCGGTTTACGGAGCGGCAGATTAGGGGTTAAAAGTGTAATGCAGGGGTCAGCGATAGCGGGGGCGGCAGATTAGGGGTTAATAAGTGTAAGGTTAGGGGTGTTTAGACTCGGGGTACATGTTAGGGTGTTAGGTGCAGACTTAGGAGGTGTTTCCCCATAGGAAACAATGGGGCTGCGTTAGGAGCTGAACGCTGCTTTTTTGCAGGTGTTAGGTTTTTTTTCAGCTCAAACAGCCCCATTGTTTCCTATGGGAGAATCGTGCACGAGCACGTTTTTGATGCCGGCCGCGTCCGTAAGCAACTCTGGTATCGAGAGTTGCATTTGCGGTAAAAATGCTCTACGCTCCTTTTTTGGAGCCTAACGCAGCATTTGTTTGAACTCTCGATACCAGAGTTAAATTTATGGTGCGGCCAGAAAAAAACCCGCGGAGCGTTAACAGCCCTTTTACCGCCGAACTCTAAATCTAGGCCTGAGTGAATTGCATAATTTATCATACAAATTGCTGTTATTTTTTTTCTAAAACTATGTCAACTGCTTCATACCAATAACTTTTAGGAGAAATTGGAGCGATACAGTAAGTTTTAAGTGCTGTGTTTTCTATTTTTTTTTTTAAGAACCCCCCCCCAACATATTTATGTTTTAGGTTTATGCTTTTAAATATTATTTATGTCTAATGTATCATTTTGATCACTACCACTAATATAGGACATAAAGCTCTCTATTTTTTTTTAAGATCAATTTATTTGGTTATATTTTTTGGATGGGGTGGATTTTCCTGTACTGCGTTTTATGCTTGGGAGGTTCGTCACTGTCTGCCAATAAAGCAGTTGGAGTTCTGCTGATTAGCCAGCGAGCATTAAAGTGATAGTAAATCCTAGCATTTGTGAAACGCTAGGATTTACCAGTGAAACAAATAAAGGGGCGTTTCAGTCATGAAGTATAAAATACTTTTTGCTGAAATTTCCTTTATTTGTTTGAAGCATTCACTGCACTGAGCTCCTCAAGCAGCCCATGGCAAAACGCAATTTTGCTTGAGAGGTGATGTTTCCACCTTTTAGCCAATAGGGTGCTTTGCTAAGAAGTTGAAACGTCACCTCACAACAAATAGCGTTCTGCCATGGGCTGCCTGAGGAGCTGAGTGCCGCGAATGCTGCAAACAAATAAAGGAGCTTTCAGCATGAAGTATTTTATACTTCATGACTGAAACTCCCCTTTATTTGTTCCATTGGTAAATCATAGCGTTTCACAAACGCTAGGATTTACTATCACTTTAATGCCTAGTAACACTTCCTATTAGTATCAAAAGTCAAAGTAAACCGCTTTAAAATGGCAATATACTGTAAAATTTGTTTCCCATTAATGTTTTGTAAAAAATACTAAGATAAGCGCCAAGTATAATATCCTTAGGCTCCCTTACAGGTAATCTTCCCTATGATTAACCCAAAACATATAAGTAAAAAACACCAAAGGATTTAGTTCAGGAGCGCTGCAGGCTCGCCAGAAACACAAGGCATCAAGCTCCATTCGGCGCTTGATAGATAGGCCCCAAACAGTCTTCCTTTTCAGACGCTTATACGTCTGGGAGATAAATAAATGATTTCACTCGTTCACAAATAAATATGCCTTCCCAGACCAAAAGATTCTTACAGCTTCCAAATCTCAAAGAGTGCTCATATTGGGCTAGATTACAAGTGGCGCGCTAACTGTAAGGCGGGAGTGATATCGCGTTTTTTCTTGGCTTTTTGCGCACAACGGAAATAGCGAGTGTATTGCTAGTTGAAAGTAAACATGTTTGCTCGAGCACAATCGCGATTTACACTCACCAGGTTAGCACGACTTCAGAGATTGCGTAAAGGGAAGGGGAAGTAGGGGAAGAAAAAAACTTGCATTAAATACAACATAAAAATATTTAAAAGTACAGTTACACTCATATACAGTGGGGCAAAAAAGTATTTAGTCAGCCACCAACTGTGCAAGTTCTCCCACTTAAGAAGATGAGAGAGGCCTGTAATTTTCATCATAGGTATACCTCAACTATGAGAGACAAAATGTGGAAACAAATCTAGACAATCACATTGTCTGATTTGGAAAGAATTTATTTGCATATTATGGTGGAAAATAAGTATTTGGTCACCTACAAACAAGCAAGATTTCTGTCTCTCACAGACCTGTATCTTCTTCTTTAAGAGGCTCCTCTGTCCTCCACTCATTACCTGTATTAATGGCACCTGTTTGAACTTCTTATCAGTATAAAAGACACCTGTCCACAACCTCAAACAGTCACACTCCAAACTCCACTATGGTGAAGACCAAAGAGCTCTCGAAGGACACCAGAAACAAAATTGTAGACCTGCACCAGGCTGGGAAGACTGAATCTGCAATAGGCAAGCAGCTTGCTGTGAAGAAATCAACTGTGGGAGCAATAATTAGAAAATGGAAGACATACAAGACCACTGATAATCTCCCTCGATCTGGGGCTCCACGCAAGATCTCACCCTGTGGGGTCAAAATGATCACAAGAACGGTGAGCAAACATCCCAGGACCACACGGGGGGACCTAGTGAATGACCTGCAGAGAGCTGGGAAAAACGTAACAAAGGCTACCATCAGTAACACTCTACGCCGCCAGGGACTCAGATCCTGCAGTGCCAGACGTGTCCCCCTGCTTAAACCAGTACATGTCCGGGCCCATCTGAAGTATGCTAGAGAGCATTTGGATGATCCAGAAGTGGATTGGGAGAATGTCATATGGTCAGATGAAACCAAAGTAGAACTGTTTGGTAGAAACACAACTCGTCATGTTTGGAGGAGAGAGAATGCAGAGTTGCAACCAAAGAACACCATACCTACTGTGAAGCATGGGGGTGGCAACATCATGCTTTGGGGCTGTTTCTCTGCAAAGGGAACAGGACGACTGATCCATGTACATGAAAGAATGAATGGGGCCATGTATCGTGAGATTTTGAGTGCAAACCTCCTTCCATCAGCAAGGGCATTGAAGATGAAACGTCGCTGGGTCTTTCAGCATGACATTGATCCCAAACACACCACCCGGGCAACGAAGGAGTGGCTTTGTAAGAAGCATTTCAAGGTCCTGGAGTGGCCTAGCCAGTCTCCAGATCTCAACGCCATAGAAATTTTTTGGAGGGAGTTGAAAGTCAGTGTTGCCCAGCGACAGCCTCAAAACATCACTGCTCTAGAGGAGATCTGCATGCAGGAAAGGGCTAATATACCAGCAACAGTGTGTGACAACCTTGTGAAGAGTTACAGAAAACGTTTGACCTCTGTCATTGCCAACAAAGGATAAATAACAAAGTATTGAGATGAACTTTTGATATTGACCAAATACTTATTTTCCACCATAATTTGCAAAAACATTCTTTCCAAATCAGACAATGTGATTGTCTGGATTTGTTTCTACATTTTGTCACTCATAGTTGAGGTATACCTATGATGAAAATTACAGGCCTCTCTCATCTTCTTAAGTGGGAGAACTTGCACAATTGGTGGCTGACTAAAAACTTTTTTGCCCCACTGTAAATACTGTTAAAAATTATGTTAAAAAATTATTAAAAAAAATTATAAAAGCTTAAAGATAGATGGTATAAAAAATGGCTGCAAAGTGCTTTAACATATATATGCATACACAGACATGCCTAAACATGTGTGTGTATATATATATATATATATATATATATATCAGAGGCGTAACTAGAAACCACAGGGCCCAGGTGCAAGAATCCCAGCAGGGCCCCCCCCCAAAAAAAAAAATGTTAATTTAATATATATAGATATATATATATATATATATATGGTTTGTAGGGATGGTGTTTCTAACAGCGCTTGCAAGAGAGGTTCCTCATTGCATATGTGGGTACAAAGAGATAAATGTATCTCAAAAGAGTACAATGATGTAATCGGCAGTAGCAGATGATATAATAAATAGCTCACCTGTAGAATCACAGGGACCGGTAATCCACGGCGTGAATCCCTTTTAGTGGATGCTGTTTCAGATAGTTAACTTTATAACTTTTAAGTAAGAGTGGAGTTTCACAAAGACAGTCAAAATGGAGACTGTGTTTGGTGTTGTAGGACCCCCCTTGATCTAATTCCACTCCATATAATTGGATGGAGGGACACGCGATGGGGTGCTCTAAATTAATATGAGCTGATAAATGTTTATTAATATTTCATAACAAATTTAAAAAATATATAAAATATATATCGATTTAAAAAAAAGATAAAAATATTTACAAACCACAAAAATTTCGTCTCAGTTTGGAGGAAGTGAGGTACCCATAACAGCAGCATTCATCAGACCTATTTTCAGTGCTGATGTCTACAAAACCACCTTCCTTTTTTAGGCGCAACTACCTACAAACACATCCAGAACATATACTGTGTGTATATATATATATATATTCAACATTTAACACAGAAAAAAAACATTTTGTGTTTGCTATATACACAACACATGATAAAGCAAAAGTGAAACAAACTTCAGATGTTTGAAAATGAAAGTATGTGGTGATTTTAGCCACAAGATAATATAAGGCCTACTGAACTACTCTCCAAAATTCAAAAGCTAATTGTACAGTGTACATCCATACATCACAAAATTCAACTTGCTGATACTGGCAACTAAGACACAGTAAGTGTTTTAAGGGGGTGTTATAGAGCCCCATTACTTAAGGTAACACCCCCAAACTTCAAAAGTAGTATGTTTTTCTTACTTCTCCTAGCAAGGAAAGGAGGTAACTGAGTCAGAAAATGTGGAAACTTTATGGTGCACCTCCAAATTGTATGGTCTATACCCCACTACATCTACTAGATCTTTTGGAGAAATCTGACAAGCTTCAATAGATTGGAAAAAAAATAATTCACATGTAAACAATTTAAAAAATACAATTAAATGTCCCCTTTTAGATGTGCAAAAAATACAATGATATCCATGTCCCTTTACAATATCAAAGAAAGTAGAGTACTATGTGACCAGTACAGAATTTACAGAAATTATTCAAAATGAAGGGTAAAAGCTGTCATAGGTCTACATAGTCACACACACACAAATATGCACACACAAACACATATGTGCGCACACACACATATGCACACACACATACATACATATACACACACATATGCACACTCACTGGTACCAGCTTGTCCGGTCCTGGCAGTAGGAGGAGCCCGGGCACATTCTCACCCTGTCCCATTGGTATCTTCTCAAATTATATATGTGCCATGATAATGGAAAAAAGAGAGTCTGTGTAAGGGCTGGGCGATATAGTGCTGAGCGAGCACATGTGTTTATCTGGGAGAGTGGGAACTTATAAATACAGAAAAGTTGCTTGCAACAGAGCTCCTTCTACAGAGGACGAGGACATCTGCTCAGCTAACTGGACTGGGAGATCACAGTACCTATCCTGCACTGCATCTCAGCCAACAGGACACCACAGAAGAAAGGACACCATGATAAAAGTCACCAGATCTCCAACAACTCAGGTTATCAAGGTGACAGTCCATCAGTGTATAAAGATGGTTCTGCTCGGATCTTCTATACTGCCGCACTTCATACCCAGAACTGCTCCAGCTTTATGTACTGATTTGGTGTTACTGCAGAAGACCAGTTACTCAATGTTGTCTCCAGCACGGCCGTCTGCGGGCACCATAACCAGCACAACTTCAATACTGACTACACCGCGTGCGGTCAGGGCTCAGACTCAGAGCCAATGTGCGCACCAAAGCCGCCAGCCAATGGGAAGATCTTCCGGCTGAGTTGCACCACTAATGGATCTATTTTTTGGTTAACTATGGCAACGGAACAGACTGAGACTCTGTAACCCTTACCCACATGATATGAGTAGTAGCAGACAGCAGATTGAAAAAATAAATAAACAAAAAAAAAAGTTTGTGCTGAAGGCAGCTGGGGCCCCCTGAGGGCGGGAACTCCAGGGCTCGGTCGCAGTCGTGATTCTGCATCACCGGTAGTTTTGCCCCTTATATATATATATATATATATATATATATATATATATACAGTTGTGCTCATAAGTTTACATACCCTGGCAGAATTTATGATTTCTTCGCCATTTTTCAGAGAATATGAATGATAACACAAAAACTTTTCTTTCACTCATGGTTAGTGTTTGGCTGAAGCCATTTATTATCAATCAACTGTGTTTACTCTTTTTAAATCATAATGACAACAGAAACTACCCAAATGACCCTGATCAAAAGTTTACATACCCTGGTGATTTTGGCCTGATAACATGCACACAAGTTGACACAAAGGGGTTTGAATGGCTATTAAAGGTAACCATCCTCACCTGTGATCTGTTTGCTTGTAATTAGTGTGTGTGTGTATAAAAGGTCAATGAGTTTCTGGACTCCTGACAGACCCTAGCATCTTTCATCCAGTGCTGCACTGATGATTCTGGATTCTGAGTCATGGGGAAAGCAAAAGAATTGTCAAAGGATCTGCGGGAAAAGGTACTTGAACTGTATAAAACAGGAAAGGGATATAAAAAGATATCCAACGAATTGAGAATGCAAATCAGCAGTGTTCAAACTATAATCAAGAAGTGGAAAATGAGGGGTTCTGTTGAAACCAAACCACGGTCAGGTAGACCAACTAAAATTTCAGCCAGGAAAATTGTTCGGGATGCAAAGACAAACCCACAAATAACTTCAGGTGAATTACAGGACTCTCTGAAAACATGTGGTGTGGCTGTTTCAAGATGCACAATAAGGAGGCACTTGAAGAAAGATGGGTTGCATGGTAGAGTCGCCAGATGAAAGCCATTACTACGCAAATGCCACAAAGTATTCCGCTTACAATACGCAAAACAGCACAGAGACAAGCCTCAAACCTTCTGGCACAAAGTCATTTGGAGTGATGAGACCAAAGTTTAGCTTTTTGGCCACAACCATAAACGCTACATTTGGAGAGGAGTCAACAAGGCCTATGATGAAAGGTACACCATTCCTACTGTGAAATATGGAGGTGGATCGCTGATGTTTTGGGGATGTGTGAGCTACAAAGGCACAGGAAATTTGGTCATAATTGATGGCAAGATGAATGCAGTATGTTATCAAACAGAACCCCTCATTTTCCACTTCTTGATTAGAGTTTGAACACTGCTGATTTGCATTCTCAATTCCTTGGATATCTTTTTATATCCCTTTTCTGTTTTATACAGTACAACTACCTTTTCCCGCAGATCCTTTGACAATTCTTTTGCTTTCCCCATGACTCAGAATCCAGAAACGTCAATGCAGCACTGGATGAAAGATGCAAGGGTCTGTCAGGAGTCCAGAAACTAATTGACCTTTTATACACACACACTAATTACAAGCAAACAGATCACAGGTGAGGATGGTTACCTTTAATAGCCATTCAAACCCCTTTGTGTCAACTTGTGTGCATGTTATCAGGCCAAAATCACCAGGGTATGTAAACTTTTGATCAAGGTCATTTGGGTAGTTTCTGTTGTCATTATGATTTTAAAAGAGTAAACACGGTTCATTGATAATTAATGGCTTAAGCCAAACACTAACCATGAGTGAAAGAAAAGTTTTTGTGTTATCATTCATATTCTCTGAAAAATGTCCAACAAATCATAAATTCTGTCAGGGTATGTAAACTTATGAGCACAACTGTATATATATGAGTGTACATATGTATTTAAGTATTCGTGTTTTACTGTATATTTACTGTACATATTATACATTCCAGCATCCTTCACTTACAGGATAATGTAATTTTTGTTGTATAGCCAGGGGTCAAGTCCTCCAAAAAAGTGTGGGAACTCAGCAAGACCTCCACCCCCCTTACAATTAATATTGTATGTATGTGTATATATATATATATATATATATATATATATATATATATATATATATATAAACACACACACTGTATTTATATGTATATTATCTGTGCACTTTGGTTTATGAAAGCTAAATAACCCCAGAGCAAGCCACACAGAAATGTAATCACACACATTGCAGGGTGATCACACAGCAGGACGGCTCACAGGCTTGCATTTAGTGTATTGTAGGAAGTGTTACTGCTCATTACTAGAGAATCTCAGTATCCCTCTAACCAGACTATGCTCCAGCTCAGAGGCGTAACTAGAAACCACAGGGCCCAGGTGCAAGGATCTAAGAAGGGCCCCACCCCCCACCCCAAAAAAACAGAATTTATGTTTACCTGATAAATTACTTTCTCCAACGGTGTGTCCGGTCCACGGCGTCATCCTTACTTGTGGGATATTCTCTTCCCCAACAGGAAATGGCAAAGAGCCCAGCAAAGCTGGTCACATGATCCCTCCTAGGCTCCGCCTACCCCAGTCATTCGACCGACGTTAAGGAGGAATATTTGCATAGGAGAAACCATATGTTACCGTGGTGACTGTAGTTAAAGAAAATAAATTATCAGACCTGATTAAAAAAACCAGGGCGGGCCGTGGACCGGACACACCGTTGGAGAAAGTAATTTATCAGGTAAACATAAATTCTGTTTTCTCCAACATAGGTGTGTCCGGTCCACGGCGTCATCCTTACTTGTGGGAACCAATACCAAAGCTTTAGGACACGGATGAAGGGAGGGAGCAAATCAGGTCACCTAAATGGAAGGCACCACGGCTTGCAAAACCTTTCTCCCAAAAAATAGCCTCAGAAGAAGCAAAAGTATCAAATTTGTAAAATTTAGAAAAAGTGTGCAGTGAAGACCAAGTCGCTGCCTTACATATCTGATCAACAGAAGCCTCGTTCTTGAAGGCCCATGTGGAAGCCACAGCCCTAGTGGAGTGAGCTGTGATTCTTTCAGGAGGCTGCCGTCCGGCAGTCTCATAAGCCAATCGGATAATGCTTTTAATCCAGAAGGAGAGAGAGGTAGAAGTTGCTTTTTTGACCTCTCCGTTTACCAGAATAAACAACAAACAAAGACGAAGTTTGTCTGAAATCCTTAGTAGCTGCTAAGTAAAATTTGAGAGCACGAACTACATCCAAGTTGTGCAACAAACGTTCCTTCTTTGAAACTGGATTAGGACACAAAGAAGGCACAACTATCTCCTGGTTAATGTTTTTGTTAGAAACAACTTTTGGAAGAAAACCAGGTTTAGTACGCAAAACCACCTTATCTGCATGGAACACCAGATAAGGAGAAGAACACTGCAGAGCAGATAATTCTGAAACTCTTCTAGCAGAAGAAATTGCAACCCAAAACAAAACTTTCCAAGATAATAACTTAATATCAACGGAATGTAAGGGTTCAAACGGAACCCCCTGAAGAACTGAAAGAACTAGGTTGAGACTCCAAGGAGGAGTCAAAATTTTGTAAACAGGCTTGATTCTAACCAGAGCCTGAACAAAGGCTAGAACATCTGGCACAGCTGCCAGCTTTTTGTGAAGTAACACAGACAAGGCAGAAATCTGTCCCATCAAGGAACTTGCAGATAATCCTTTTTCCAATCCTTCTCGAAGGAAGGATAGACTCTTAGGAATCTTAACCTTGTCCCAAGGGAATCCTGCAGATTCACACCAACAGATATACCAAATTATGTGGTAATTTTTCTGGTTACAGGCTTTCAGGCCTGAACAAGAGTATTAATAACAGAATCTGAGAACCCTCGCTTTGATAAGATCAAGCGTTCAATCTCCAAGCAGTCAGCTGGAGTGGGTCGAACGGACCTAGAACAAGAAGGTGACATATTCACCAGATCTGCATACCAAGTCCTGCGTGGCCACGCAGGAGCTATCAAAATCACCGACGCCCTCTCCTGATTGATCCTGGCTACCAGCCTGGGGATGAGAGGAAACGGCGGGAACACATAAGCTAGTTTGAAGGTCCAAGGTGCTACTAGTGCATCCACTAGAGCCGCCTTGGGATCCCTGGATCTGTACCCGTAGTAAGGAACTCTGAAGTTCTGACGAGAGGCCATCAGATCCATGTCTGGAATGCCCCACGGTTGAGTGACTTGGGCAAAGATTTCCGGATGGAGTTCCCACTCCCCCGGATGCAATGTCTGACGACTCAGAAAATCCGCTTCCCAATTTTCCACTCCTGGGATGTGGATAGCAGACAGGTGGCAGGAGTGAGACTCCGCCCATAGAATGATTTTGGTCACTTCTTCCATCGCTAGGGAACTCCTTGTTCCCCCCTGATGGTTGATGTATGAACTTGGCCCTCGCTAGCTGAGGCCAAGCTTTGAGAGCATTGAATATCGCTCTCAGTTCCAGAATATTTATCGGTAGAAGAGATTCTACCCGAGACCAAAGACCCTGAGCTTTCAGGGATCCCCAGACCGCGCCCCAGCCCATCAGACTGGCGTCGGTCGTGACAATGACCCACTCTGGTCTGCGGAAGGTCATCCCTTGTGACAGGTTGTCCAGGGACAGCCACCAACGGAATGAGTCTCTGGTCCTCTGATTTACTTGTATCTTCGGAGACAAGTCTGAATAGTCCCCATTCCACTGACTGAGCATGAACAGTTGTAATGGTCTTAGATGAATGCGCACAAAAGGAACTATGTCCATTGCCGCTACCATCAAACCTATCACTTCCATGCACTGCGCTATGGAAGGAAGAGGAACGGAATGAAGTATCCGACAAGAGTCTAGAAGTTTTGTTTTTCTGGCTTCTGTCAGAAAAATCCTCATTTCTAAGGAGTCTATTATAGTTCCCAAGAAGGGAACCCTCGTTGACGGAGATAGAGAACTCTTTTCCACGTTCACTTTCCATCCGTGAGATCGGAGAAAGGCCAGGACAATGTCCGTGTGAGCCTTTACTTGAGGAAGGGACGACGCTCGAATCAGAATGTCGTCCAAGTAAGGTACTACAGCAATGCCCCTTGGTCTTAGCACCGCCAGAAGGGACCCTAGTACCTATGAGAAAATCCTAGGAGCAGTGGCTAATCCGAAAGATGTTGCCTGTACAACGGCAAAGAGAATGACTGGGGTAGGCGGAGCCTAGGAGGGATCATGTGACCAGCTTTGCTGGGCTCTTTGCCATTTCCTGTTGGGGAAGAGAATATCCCACAAGTAAGGATGACGCCGTGGACCGGACACACCTATGTTGGAGAAAGTGAATTCGATACATATCTTTTTTTTTATAAACATTTAACACAGAAAAAAATATGTTAATTCGATTACGTCTGCAAAAGGAGGTACCCAGTGCCCACAGTCTGTGAGATGGTCTGACCCCATATATAGTGAAACTGCTTAACCCACCAGTACTGTATATAGTGAGTTAGTGACACAGTCTGTAATCTGCCGGTGAGATGTCTGGCCTGACCCTACCCGCCCCAGTACTTTATAAAGTGACCACAGTAGTCTGTGACATAGTCCAGCCCCCCCGTACTGTATATAGTGGTACTGTATAGTGACACTGTTTACCCCCTTCCCCTATGCTGTAGTAACAAGGTCTGTAATTTGCTGGTTCCACAAACATACACACACATATATACATGCATAAATACACACACAGACACAGTTACATATATACACACACACACACACACACATAAACACCAATGAGTAAAACAGAAAGACTAACCCCTGTAGTCAGAGACACACTCACATGATATCAGTGCAGGCAGTAGCAGATCAACTTTTTTTATTAAATTTTTTTTTTTTTTTTTGAAGCTAGGCCCCTATCCTTGGGGGCCCAGTCACAATTGCGACCTCTGCACCCCCTGTAGTTTCGCCCCTACTCCAGCTCCTCCCAGCAGCAGCAGTGTTTCTGTTCTCTGTCTAGGGTTCCTACTACAAAAATAGTGCAGGAACTCCATTCCCATGCGTTCCCACTCGACTTGACCCCTGCTTATAGCTGTATATCTATTCATATAGATTGTAGGTTGTTGTAGTATCTGTATTAGTTCAGTAGTTGCATATCCAAATAACAAGAGTATTGCAGTATGCAGTAATACCTTTTTTTGGACTAACTCTATATAGTAAAAGACAATATTTCAAGAAGATTTCTCTCTTCCATAGATCTGAAGCAGTACTGAACAATCAGTATTGCTTCAGACCTGAGGAAAAGAGAAATCTTGAAATCTTGTATTTTTTTACTATGTATTTATATTTTCCTATAGATATATAGGTATAGATATGTATACTACATGAACAGTATCAGATATATATATATATAGAAATGTGTTTAAACATATATTCTATGTATTATTTAGAATATTTTACAGTATGATTAATAATATTTAACAATATTTTTTAATATTTTATATGTAATATTTGAATAACATGCATGGAAGTCAGCAATTCTTCATGAGCACTAACTAGGGATGGGCGAATGTTTTGCAAAATTCAATAAATAAAATGAATTTTAACACATTAGTTCGCTCGTTTCAAATTTAGAATGTTTGTACAATTTTCTAACATTTGTTTAATGCAATAGTATATCTAATGCTTTCTTTAAATGTAATATTCTATTCAAATGTTTTTAATAATTCGATCCGAATTCTGCAATATTGTGATTAGAAAAATTTGAATCGATATGTTTGTAATAGTATTTCTAATGATCTTGCTAAATGTAGTATTTGAATTATGCAATTTTTGAAATAGAAACTTTTGAATTGATAAATTTGGATCAATTATGTTGCAGTTTACTAAATTCCCTACCACATCAACTATTGAACTTCAGAATAGTATTTGTTAAATCAAATGTTACATAAAAAAATTTGAATGTGGATATTCAATTTAATTATGAACATTCGAAAACTAAAGTAACATTAGAAAATAGGAAATAACATTCGATTACCGAATTTTAATGGGTTTTCATTCTTATAAACATTTGAATGTCCACAGGATTATTTGTTCTACTAAACGAATTACACTTTCAGCATCCCTAGCACTAACCCAACCACGTTAGTCCTAAATTGTGAACTTCGATGCGTGTTACGCATATTTTATATTCCTATGTTCTTCAAATAGAAAATAATGTACTTTTTATTGTTAAAAATATATATATCTGATACCGTTCATGTAAAATAGATATCTGTACCTATATATCTATTGGAATAGACATACAGGTATAGGTATATACACATATATATAGGAATATGTATTTACAATAAAAAGTACATTATTCTGTATATGAAGAACATTGGAATGTGAACTATTAATACCTTGTCGGGTTAGCAAATGAGTATAGGTGTTAGTTTGTTTTCAGTTTGCGCTCACCGTTGACTTCTTTGGGAGAATATGTTAACGCAGTCACAATATTTGATGTTCAACTTTTTGTGAACTTTGGGTTTTCGCTCGCGTGCTAACATTTTACTTTCAACTTGTTTTACGATTGCAACCATAAGTGCACAAAAGGCCTCCATCTAACAAGGTTAATGCACGAGCAGGAGCGCAAAATATTGCTCCACTCGTAATCTAGCCCATTGCCTGGGTCACACTGAAACACATTTAATTGCAGTCTGGTGTTATGAAGCAATGCTCTTCTATTTTATTCTGCCTGAGAGTTGTGTTATCAACAAGTCATCACTTTCTGACTCTAAAATTCAAAACATTAACACGTGTCATTTTTCCTGTTATTTCACCCCATAGAAAATGAATGAATTAATTCACCAGACATAGATTTAATAAAAATCTGTTCATTAAACTTGTATCTCATGGAAAAAAATTGTCAAATCACTGAAAATCGAAAATTGTGCAACACACAGAAATTTGTACTCACAACTCATCATTATTATCAATACCGCATATATCCTGTAAACGATCTATTCCCAGCTAATAGAAAAAGTTGCACTATGTAGGATAATGACATCACAACAATGATTTCAAAACTGTACAGAAGAAATTAATTAAAAAAAAAACTCTCTCCATAAACAGCCCCCTCACAGTTAAAGAGAAACATTAGTGGGGAACAACCTCAAGATGAGATACCTCACTGCGGTAATAGAAAAATCCATACCGAACCTCTCATGGAGACAACTTTTATCCAGCAAGAATGCCTTACCCTAACAAAACAGAGGGGTAAATATTTTACAATTATAAACATTTACATAAACCGCATTACTGGTGTATGAGATGTATCTATGGATGTTAAATACTGAAATGACCGGTGAAACAAAGTTCAATAAATCTACAACATGATCTTGTTTTTACAGTGAGGCTCTTTGGAATATAAATCATTGTTGCCTTGCATCCAGTCTCCTTCTTTTTGTGAGTAACTCATCCAGTGATATGATATGATTCTCTAAAAAGGTGCCCTAATGAGAAAAAAAATAAAAGCTCTAAATTTTCAATGTTGTTAGCCTTGAGAATTGTGTATTCCTCAGTAACTGTGACTATGGGAGATGTGACCTGTATAGTGTACAGGAGGTTTGTCTTTAAAAAAGATAAAGGAAATCACAAAAGTATTTGTGCAGGCAGTTTGTTTCCACTTCCAACATCCAAAAGTGCCAATAAAAACCTCAATATTGGACGTAAAGCAGAATTTAAGAAACAAACAAGTATGAATGCACCTTACAAACCCACCCAGGGATTGATAGTGTAATAGTGAATGCCACTATATATATAGATAATAAAAGTAGGTTTTTTTTCTTACACCCGTATATTTAATAATATATAGAGTTGGAAATAGAATATGAAAATGAATAAAATATTGTGCATAGGTCTCAGACTATAATAAAATATATTTACTAGTTAATACATAATTTAAGAACAATAATACATAAAAACAAATTCATAACAGTAATACATAGAAACAAATTAATATTGAAACAATAATTATTGAAGAAAATCTCTGTTAAACCACTGTTTATGGATTAATCCCATGATATTGCTATAATTCTTATTTACTGACCAGTACTAGAAGTTCACAACCAAGAGTAAAGTCAATAGAAAAAGTGCCCGGGACTTTCAGTGAAATGTTAAATATTTTGGCAAACCTTAAAAGCAATGTCCTATAGAGGATTCAAATTTATTCATGTATCTGGCGATTACCGGTAAAAGCTGTATTGAGCAGAGCCCTTCTAGCTGTGTGTGCTGTTTTACTTGCAGCCCGGATTACAAGTGATCTTCCTTCTGTGGTCTTTTACGATTAACGGATCCTGAAAAACAGGTTAGCCTCCGTGTTGTCCATTACAGCCTCTGACCTTTAGGAAGTCCTGTCGTGTTCCGATATGGCTCATGTACCTACAGCATCTCTCCAATGTACTTTTTGGGCAATATTTTATCTATTTGCTCCTTCCAAAACTCGCTACGCGCTTCGGCTGTATCTACAGCCTTTTTCAAGCGTTATGTTATGTTCTGACAGCAGGTTTGTCTTACCTGTGGCTTACAGGATACAAGATGGCTTCTGGCCCTTTTCCCTGGTGTGAGAATCGAACACTTAAAGGGACATAATACTCATATGCTAAATCACTTGAAACTGATGCAGTATAACTGTAAAAAGCTGACAGGAAAATATCACCTGAACATCTCTATGTAAAAAAGGAAGATATTTTACCTCACAATCTCCTCAGCTCAGCAGAGTAAATTCTGTGTAAAAAGTTCATAGTAAGCTTCCTTTACCTGATTGGTGAACTAATATGAGAGTGCACGAGGCTCATCCTTTCAGCTGTCCCAGGACAGACATACTAATATGCTGCTTAGAAATCCTTTACAATGGAATGTGGCTACTGAGGAACTTTTGAGGTAAAATATCTTTCTTTTTTACATAGAGATGTTCAGGTGATATTTTCTAGTCAGCTTTTTACAGCTATGCTGCATCACTTTCAAGTGTTTAAACATTTGGGTATTATGGCCCTTTAATTTCCCGTAACCAGCTTGTCACTGACTGGGCTCTCTGTTCAACTATGCTTTATTTCATATTTCAAAACAGTTTTATAAATTTGTTTTTATTAATGATAAAAGCTTTTTTTTATCAGCTGCTTAGTGAGATACGGTGAGGACATAATCAACATTCACTGTCAGGGGTAAGAATATTTCTTGCAATCATATTTTATTTATTAAAATACGCTGCCAAGCACAGCATCCAATAAGAATCAAGTAAATGGGGGAGGAGAAGATAACGTATTTTGTGATTGGTGGCTTTTCTTAGCTATACTCGATTTCAAAATATATTGTCACATACTGAGCAGAATTCAAAATTGTATCTTTTTACAGTCGTGTTTTACTAGAAGGGCAGCAGAAACATTTGTACTTTTTATGTTATCTCCCTTTTCCTCTCACTCTTCCATTTGCTTCTCCCCGTCTCCATGAATATTGAGATGTTACCGAGAAGGTAGCCACATGCAGGTGTGGACACAGAGGCTACCAGCACCCTATGTCTGCTATTTGTTTGTTTTCAAGCAGTCTCCTTGCCCCCTATTATCAGCTGCTAGACAAACTATGTGCTTAAATGAAGCCACCTAACTAGCATCTATCCAGAGGTCACTAAACTCTCCACACTGCCTCTGTGTGTTTGTAATTAAACATAGAAACATAGATTTTGACAGCAGATAAGAACCAAAGGCCTACCAAGTCTGCCCAAAGTCTCATAAAAGCATAAACGTATCTAGTTCTTAGGATAGCTTTATGCTTAACCTGGGCATTCTTGAAGTTACCACCTCTAATGGAAGTTTGTTCCAAGATTTAACCACCCTTTCTATGCTTCATCTAGACACATATGTGTCAGTGTATGTCAGTGAGAGTATTAGTAAGTGTGTAGCAACTAGGGATGGGCGAATGTTTCTAAAAATTCGAAATTTAAAACGAATTTTGATACATTTGTTCGTTCAAATCGAATTTCGAATGTTTATATAACATTCTAATATTCTATGTTCGAATTTTTGTTTTCGAATTTTTCAATAAAATTCCAAAATATTCGTTCGAATAATAGAATGTTTAGCTATGTATTCATTCAATTTCAAAATGTAATATTCAAATTCGAATGTGACATTCGAATTTGAATGTGACATTCAAATTTGAAATAGTATTTCTAGTCTACAACTGTGTTTAATAAATGTAATAATTGAATTCGAATGCTACATTCGAATTTAAATGTCACATTCGAATTTGAAATAGTATTTCTAGTCTAATACTGTGTTTTAAATGTGATATTCGATTCGAATGTGACATTCGAATTCGAAATAGTATTTCTAGTCTAATACTGTGTTTTATAAATGTAATATTCGAATTTGAATGTGACATTCGATTCGAATGTGATATTCGATTTGCATGTGACATTCGAAATAGTGTTTCTAGTCTACAATTGTGTTTTATAAATGTAATATTCGAATTCCAATCTGACATTCGAATGTAACATTCGAATTCGAATGTGACATTCGAATTTGAATGTGACATTCGAAAACTGTAAATAACATTCGAAAATCGAATTTTTAAGCATATTCATTCTTATCAACATTCTATTCTGTAAATCAAATTTCTTCAATAACATTCGTTCTAACATTCGAATTCGGATATAAACACAGTCGCCCATCCCTAGTAGCAACATCTTACAATAATCAACAGTATCTGCAAAAGTGGTTTCTGATGGGTTATACTATCTCTGTTGAATTGTTCGCACAAATGCTTTTGAAAAGATTTTAATGACGGAGTTACTACTTGTTTATTGCTAATGGATCACAATGGTTTTTCAGCCTAAAATCTCTACAAAAAGTAATTTAATTTCTGATAGATGGGATTTTTTATTTATTTTTAAGAAAACTATAGTTCTTTAATAATGCATTTTAAGCCTATTTGTTTAACAAAAACTTACTATAACTGCTTCACTGAAAGTTTCATTGGGAACAAAATTATAGAAAGAGCTCTCTGCTGACTTTAATCTGAAATGAAAATTTTCCATAAATACGCCTCTTTTACTACAAAAAATGAGTGTAAGTCTTCAAATCTTGTAACATTGTAAACTGAAACCACTGCCCTTGCTTAAAAAGAGTAATTTACTAACTTACAGCAAAATTACAAGTTGTGTGGTACGGCTATACCACTGAAAAATTGGTCATTGTGCGCGGAATATGCAGGTTTCCTGTATTACAAGTCGCTGCGGTACAGCTATACCGCTAGACTTTACGCAACTCTCCATTCCGCACTCAAAAAATGGCTTTTGAGTGCGGGATTTTAATAGCACCGGATTACAGGTTGTGCTGTCAGGCTATTACGCTAGCGTTATAGCTTATACCGGCCGGATCCATTCTGCTATCTGAGACCAGTAGTTATGGATTTTGCAAAACAAAAATGTTTCACAAAATCATAACAATGTTACAAAGTATAGCCATAAACTACCTATTAACCCCTAAACCACCATCCCCTGCATCACAAATACTATAATAAACCTATTAGCCCCCAAACTGCTGCCCACCCACATAGCCAACACTAAATAAACCTATTAACCCCTAAACTGCCGGCCCCCCACTTCGCTACTACTAAACAAAAACTATTAACCCCTAAACTGCCGGGACCCCACATTGCAAAACACTAAATTAAATTATTAACCCCTAAACTCCCCCTAACTTTAAATTAAAAGTACAATATAACTACCTTAAAATAAATAAAAACTTACCTAAGATTAAACTATAAATTAACCTAACATAACTATTTAAAAAAAACTAAAAATAAAAAATAAAAAATTTACAATATTAAAAAATCCTAACACAACGGAAAAAAACAACCTAACATTAAATTACGAAAATTAAAAAATAATCTAATATTACAAAAAACACTAAAATTAAGGAAAAAAAACAAAAAACATTAAGATTACAAAAAATAATAAACAAAATTATCCAAAATAATAAAAATTAAACCAAATCTAATAGCCCTATCAAAACAAAAAAGCCACCCCAAAATAAAAACACCCCCTAATCTATCAATAAACTACCAATAGCCCTTAAAAAGGGCCTTTTGTAGGGCATTGCCCTAAGTTAAACAGCTATTTTATATAATAAAATTACAAAGTCCCCCCTAAAAATAAACCCCTCGACCCAACCAACCCCCCAAAATAAAACAAAAACCTAAGTCTGAAAAAAACCTAAGCTACCCATTGCCCCTAAAGGGGAATTTGTATTTGCATTGCCCTTAAAAGGGCAATCAGCTATTTTGTGCCCATTAAAATAAAAAAGCCGTAATCTAAAAAAAAATAAACACCACAAAAAATTATAAAAAGACCTAACACTAACCCCAGAAAATCTACTCACAGTTCCTAAAATCCGGAGATCCATCTTCATCCAGGCGGCGACATCTTTCTCCATCACATGGGTATCTTCTATCTTCATCCCGGTGGCACGGTGCTTTGGCATTGCGGAGCTGACCAGGACCGGCAGATACGACATCCAGCGAGGAGCCTCCTCTTCATGCAATCAACGCCGCACACTGAAGTTTGAATGCAAGGTACCCATTTTATATTGGGGTACCGTTGCATTCCTGCTGGCTCAAAAATTCAAATCAGCCAATAGGATAAGAGCTACTTAAATTATATTGGCTGATTTGAACAGCTAATAGAATTTAAGCAGCTCTCATCCTATTGGCTGATTTGAATTTTTCAGCCAATAGGAATGCAACAGTACCCCAATATAAAAGGGGTACCTTGCATTTCGCGATTGCAGGTGTTAGTTTTTTCTAACACATTCTCTCCATTGATGTCTATGGGGGTGGGAAATGCATGAGCACATCAAGTCAGGCCTTGGTTTTTGTGCGGTATGGAGCTTATTGCAACATAATGCACAACAAAAGAAGATTTTTCAGTAACTTGTAATGGCAGCGATATGGAGATTGCGTTACCGCTAATTTTGTCGCGTTATTTACCTGGTTTAGCGCATAACGGGTTTCTCTTTGCTTTCTGGGCTTAACGTAAATAGTGTGCGTATTACGGGTTGAAAGAAAAATGCAATCATAATTTACGCTCATCTGGTTAGCGCGACTTGAGAGCTTGCGTAAAGGGTAGGGGTTGAAAAAAGTTGCAATAAACACAATATAACTACAATCATATAAACACTATCTTATAAAAATTATTTACATTTTTTTTGTTTTAAAGTTATAAGGGCTTAAAGATAGATGGTACAAGGTGTTTGGTGAAAAAGGGCTGCAAAGGGCTTTAACATATATATGCATACGTAGACTTGTCTAAATATGTGTGTATAAACTGTATATATAAAGCCTGCATCCATAAGTTTTGGCTGTATCAGCTCCATATTGGCTGGTAGTGTGCTTCTCAATGCTGAGCCACAAATATATCAATTTTTTTTTTAATCAACATTGTATTCAAATCTAGCATCTGCCCATAAAGGACTAGATTACAAGTGGAACACTAATTTATTGTGTGCCCATAAATGGGTAAATTTGCCCATCTATGGGCGCACAATAAATAACCAGCCATAACAAGTGGCTGGTTATTGCTACCGTGAGCTCGCAGTAGCAATTAACCATTAAATTAACCAGGGATCAGATCTCTGGTTCATTTTATAAATGTCCCCAATTTGTCCCCAAATTTATGTATATTGTACCTTTATTAAAATAATAAAATGTAGCATCTTTATTTTATTGAAAATAACTGCACAAAGCATTTTTGGGCTTAATGTTGGTGGGTGTGGGGTAAATATACAGTATATGTATAATCTTGAGAAAGGCCTTGAAGGGGCCGAAACGCGTTGATTATTAGCTGGTAAGTTCATTTTCAATTCTTGACTCAAAGTTTGGACGTTCTACACTATTTTTTATACCTTTACAGGACACTATATCAGGGACTAAAATTGGACAACAGAGTGAACACTAAGCATCCGACAAGATTCTCACTACTGGATTTCTCACCATCAAGATCTCTCACCACCAGGAAACAAGTTTGATTTATTGATTTTTATTACAAGTTATTGGGACACACTGATTTATTCAATGCATTGGATTATCACTGTTAATTTTTGTTTCTAACTTCTTCAGATTTTTTCACCTGGTTTTTATATATATATATTTTCACACAGCTTCACACTCATAGAGTGTACACAATTTTTAATTTTTTTATTATTTTTCATTTTTTGTATTTTTTAATTTGTTTTGCACATGCAAATTTTTAACACATTTTAACACAATTTGGATACATTTAAACCACAATGTTATAATTTGGATGATATATTTTTTGCAAGTTGATAGTTGGATTTTTACATTGAGTTCTACATACCAGCATATATCTCATGGTTTCACTGTAACTATAAGTAACAATTTCATCTTACCCTAAGCTGTTTTTTCCTATCCGCCACATAGAACCTGATCACTCCTCAAACTGGATTCACACAAATTAGTGTGAGTGAGTAAGTAATTAATACACACTATCACCACCAATTTCATTTTTAAACTTTTAAATAATTTTAGATGAATATGTTTATTTTGGATCCACAATTTATAATTTATTGCATGTAATAAATGTTGGTTTATTGTAACCTTACATTACCCTTATCAACTCAATCATTCTAAAGGCCATTAAGTCACAATAGTGACAAGTACTTAATACCTTGCCCATTTGAGGCACTCTGGACATACCCCATACATATTCCTCTATTCACAGGCCGACTAGGTAGCCTCTGTTCAGAGCTATAGGTTTCTGAATCTTAGGCGCTTGATCTACACTCCAATTATCTAAAATTAACCAGAGATCAGATCTCTGGTTCATTTTATAAATGTCCCCCATTTGTCCCCAAAATTATGTATATTGTGCCTTTATTAAAATAATAAAATGTAGCATCTTTATTTTATTGAAAATAACTTCACAAAGCATTTTTTTGGGGATTAATGTTGGCAGGTGTGGGGTATATATACAGTATATGTATATGCTTATATACATATTTATGTATATTTATGTGTTAATATGTGTATATACACAGGTCGCATTTGCATTGCACCTAACTTGTAATACCAGTGTAGAATTGTGTGTGCTGGTATTACTAAGTGGAGCGCATATATCGCCCTCGGGAAAGCGATATTTTGCCTTCCACTTGTAATCTAGCCCTAAACGTGTATATGTTAATTCACAGATGAGAGCACATAAATGTGTTAACTTTTATATTTGTTCTCCTCAATTTCTTAACAATAGTCCATAGTCTAAGCATTGATTGCAAAACATTATTTAAAGGTATATAAAAATGCAAAAATTAAATTTTCTAATGTGTTAGATCATTTTATTATTGAGCTGTTGCTGATTATAACCATGTGTTTAACCCCTGCAAATAAACACATAGTTAAAGTCAGCTCCAGAGCATCAATGCATTACTGGGAGCTAGCTGAACACATCTGATAAGCCTATGACAAGAGACAAATGTGTGTAGCCATATAAGGAACAAACTCCTTTAAAGGAACACAAATGCTGTACCTTTAAATGTTATAGTGTATCACTGAATAATTGTGAATCCTCTATTAGTTAAAAAAGGATTCAATAAGTATTTAGTGAAGATTGATAAAGGTTAATTCTGTATATTACTTCATATACAAGAACTCAAGTTAATGGTGTTAACTTAAAGGTATTGTCAGAATCCTAAGTATTCCAGAGTAAGTAAAATTAAAGTATCACTTAGGTATTTTGAATAACTTCAACTTAGGAAACAAACTTGTGGTATTCAGTCTTGAATATATGTGTCTGCAAAACCCCAAACTTGATAAAACAGTCTTTGTATTAATTAACAATAAGGACAGCTTCTGAATAAATTGACTAAATTTTTACCTTGCTTGTACTTTTATTTCCGGCTGTAAGTGCTGCGGTATCGTGGCTTTTGCTTTCAGCAGGAGGCTGTATTAGTTCGTAGTTTGTTGCCTCTGGAAATAAACTGCTTCAGTAGTCAGGTATGAGCTGTAGCGGAGACTGTGTGAGAGGAGAGAAAGAGATGTAACTCTTACCGCGGTCCGGTGGCGTCTGACGTCACAGAGGGGAGGAGAATGGAAAGCCGTTGCTCCGGTCCGGTCTGTTTTCTTACTGACAAGGTACTAGGCAAAGTATTGAGAGGAGGGTTTGCCAAACAAATTCCGGATTGTTGAAGTAAGAATGAATCTTTAGATGAGATTTGTAAAATTACAGCAGAATTGTAAGTTGATATTATGTTTCCTTAATAATTGTTTGAGAAGGTATCAATGCTTTGTGGTTTGAAAGAAATAACAAATCCTTATTTGAAAGAATTGCGTTTAGTAGGCTTCAGTACTTCCAAATGAATTCAGGTAGCTGTAAGAAAATTACTAAGCACTGAGTAAAGGAAGTGGTAAGGATTTAAAGGCGTTGCTACCAATCAGATTGTTTCTAAAACTTAAAGGGACAGTGTGAAATCCTGACATAACCCCCCCCCTTCAAGACAGCTGTCCCACAGCTGTGGGTCTAGGACGGTCTGGATGTCTGCGATGGAAGACAGAAATTAACCTAGGGGCATTAAGGTTAGAAGCCGGTTCCCAAGTATCATCATCAGGAGAATAGTTCTTCCACCGGATTAAATATTGAAGTTCACCCAAATGATATCTAGAATCCAGTATTGATTGTACTTCATATTCATCAGGGTCCAAGGTCTGTGGTTGAGGAGGTAGGACAGTTGTATCCTGTCTAGTACTCAAAAAGGGTTTCAGAAGAGACACATGGAAGGTGGGATGGACTTTAATACTGTCAGGTAATTGAAGGGTTACAGCGTTGTCATTCACAACCCGTATAATAGGAAAAGGTCCAAGAAATAAAGTTGCCAATTTCTTACTGGGTATCTGTAATCTTAGATTCTTGGTAGATAACCAAACCTTATCTCCGATTTTATAAGGAGGAGGAATTCTTCTACGAAGGTCATAATATGATTTCTGTATGGTTTGTGCTTTTTTGATATTATTATGGATGAAAGAAAAATTGTCAAGAAGGGAATTCTGAAAATCTTCGACAAGGGGGGAATTAGTAATCTCTTGAGAACTTATATTGATTGGTGGATGAAACCCATAATTGGCGTAGAAAGGAGTGAGTTTAGTTGAGGAATTCAAGGAATTATTATAAGCAAACTCAGCCATTGCAATGAATTTCATCCAGTCGTTTTGGTGGTAAGAGCAGAAACACCTTAGATATTGCTCCAACCATTGGTTAAGACGTTCAGCTTGTCCATTGGTTTGAGGGTGGAAAGCAGTGGTGTATCTATGTTCTATGCCTGTTATTTTACAGAGATTTTTCCAAAAATGAGAGGTGAATTGAGATCCCCTGTCGGTTGTTAGAATTGGGGGAATACCATGAAGTTTGACGATATTATTGATAAAAAGATGTGCTGTTTCTGAAGAGGTCGGAAGCTTATGGTACGGGATAAAGTGAGCCATTTTCGAGAAGATGTCAATTACCACGAAAATAGTATTTTGATTGTTAGAATTAGGCAAATCAACTATAAAGTCCATTGACAAATGGTACCAAGGTCTAGTGGGGGTAGGTAATGGCATAAGTAGACCATAAGGAGGTTTCTTTTCTGATTTTGAGGTTGTACAGATCAGACAGCTTTGGACGTGTTCTTGTATAGTCTTCTGCATGTTAGGCCACCAAAAATCCCTTTTTACTAATTCAGTTGTACGTAAAATTCCAGGATGTCCTGCTAGAGGAGTATCGTGGTAAGTCTTAAGAATTTGTGATCTCATTGCTTCTGGAACATAGAGTCTCTCACCATGGTAGTAATTGTCTTCTTTCTTTATAAGTGATGGATGTGGAGGATCTGGTTCTTGACTTGTAAATCTTCTTATATCTTCAAGGAACAGGTTTGTGAAACCAATAAACTGGTCCTTAGGAATGATAGGGTAATTGTTATTAAGGTCTTGAGGTTTGTCGGGTAATCGTGAGAGGGCATCTGCCTTGCCATTTTTATTTGCTGGTCTATATATGATATTAAAATTGAACCTAGAGAAATAAAGGCTCCAACGAACTTGTCTTGCAGATAGTGTTTTATTGCATTGCAAATACTGAAGATTTTTGTGGTCAGTATAGACTGTAACAGGGTAAGTAGTGCCCTCCAACAGATGTCTCCAATGCTCAAAGGCTTGTTTAATAGCTAACAGTTCTTTTTCCCCTATTGGGTAATTTCTTTCTGCTGGCGTCATCATTTTGGAAAGGAATGAAACAGGGTGGATAGGGCTACTAAGATTTTCTTGTTGTGAAAGGACTGCTCCTAAAGCAAAATCAGAGGAATCCACCTCAAGTATATATGGTAGATTGGGGTTTGGATATTTCAATATAGGAGCGGTAGTAAAGCGTTTTTTTAAAGCAGTAAAGGAAGTAGCAGCATCAGTGTCCCAATGGTAAGGAATTAAAGAACTGGTTAAACGTGTAAGTGGTTTTGCAATTTTCGAATAATCTTTTATAAATTTTCTGTAGTAGTTGGAGAATCCTAGAAACTTTTGAAGCTCCTTTTTGTTTCTAGGGGTAGGCCAATTTTCAACTGCTTCAACTTTTTCTTTTTGCATTTCTATTCCCTGGGGGGAAATGTTGTATCCAAGGAAAGAAACTTTGGTCGTATGAAAAATACATTTCTCCAATTTGGCATATAATTTGTTCTCTCTCAACCTTTGAAGTACCTTGCTTACATGTTCAATATGGTCTGACTTATTTTTTGAGTAAATGAGTATGTCATCTAAATATACTACAAGGCAATTATCCAGAAGATCACGGAAGACATCATTAATAAAATGTTGGAACGTGGCGGGTGCGTTGCACAATCCAAAAGGCATGACAAGATATTCATAGAGTCCGTATCTGGTTCTGAATGCAGTTAACCATTCGTGTCCTTCCTTTATGCGAACCAGATTGTATGCTCCTCTCAGATCCAACTTGGAGTAGATGGTGGCTTGTGAAAGACGTTCGATTAATTCCGGTATTAATGGTAAAGGATATCTGTTTTTTATGGTTCTTTTGTTGAGCTCACGATAGTCTATTATTGGCCTGATGGTTGAGTCTTTGTTGCGTACAAAAAACATCCCAGCTCCTGCTGGGGAAGTTGAAGTTCTTATAAAGCCTTTCCTTAGATTATCGTCGAGATATTGTTTTAGGTAATCTAATTCAGGTTGGCTCATAGGATAGAGATGTCCGTAGGGGATGCTGGCCCCAGGTTGTAACTCAATGGGACAATCGTATGGTCGATGAGGAGGGAGATTCTCTGCCTCTGTTTTACTGAACACATCTTGGTATTGTTTATATTCCTTTGGTAATGTTTCTTCAGGAGAATCAACCTGCAGGATTAAAGACTCAGGTATACATTGTTTTTTACAATATGTGGAGGAAAAAGTAATTGTAAAAGGATTCCAATTGATGTATGGATTATGAAGTTTAAGCCAAGTAATACCCAGGATAATAGAAAAATTTGGGGAAGGAATCACATCGAAAGATAATAGTTCTGTGTGTCCTAATAATGAAACAAGAAGTGGTTCTGTGTGATGTGTAATAGGCCCTGTGGGAATGGTAGAGCCATCAATGACACGAACACAAACAGGTTTTGGTTTGCAAATCAAAGGAATTTTATTAGAAACAGCAGTGTGGTAATCAATGAAATTTCCATATGCCCCAGAATCAATAATGCCTTCAACCTTCAGTTGTCTTTGGTGCCACTGTAGAGAGATAGATAAAATGTTAAAAGAAGATTGGTTGGTGGTCTGTATAGAGTTATTAAGATATGTAGACTTACTTCTTTTAGATTTTTGAAGTAAAGGACAATCTTGCACAGTATGTAAAGGATTTGCGCAGTACATGCATAGACTTTTAACTCTTCGGCGGAGCCTTTCTTCGGGAGTTAAAGGTCCTCTGAGCACTCCAATCTCCATAGGTTCAGCTGTATTTTTGGTCGTGGGTGTGTTATTATGAGCCTGGGGATAACTTGATGACTTAGGACGAACCTCAGAAGTGTAGCGTTCTGCTCTGCGTTCACGTAGCCTACGATCCAGTTGGACTGAGGTTCTCATCAGAGCATCTAATGTTTTGGGTAACTCAAAACGTGCTAATTCATCTTTAAGATTTTCAGCTAATCCAAGACGGAATTGATTCCTTAAAGAGACTTGATTCCATTGAGAGTCGGCTGCATACATCTTGAACTCTGTGATGTAATCCTCCACAGGTCTTTTCCCTTGTCTTAAATTCCTCATGGAGGATTCTGCTGTAATCTGTACATCAGAGTCTTGATATAGCTCATCCAATGATGTAAAAAATTCTTCTAAGGACTCTAACAAAGGGTCATCATTCTCACAGAGGTTATCAGCCCAGGTCCTGGGTTCCCCTCTGAGAAAAGAGATGGTGCTTAAAACTTTTACTCTTTCTGTGGGGTATGTCCTGGGTCTAAGATTAAACAATAACTGACAGGAGTTTTTGAACTGTCTATATAGTTTTCTGTTTCCTGAAAAAGTCTCAGGCAAAGAAACTTGCGGTTCAGGGGAATTCTCATGTTGTGAAGCTCTTACTGTAATTGAGTCTCTTATAATGGTTCTTAATGATTGATTTTCAATCTGTACATCTCGAACTGCTTGAGTGAGTTGGTCTACCTTTTGAGAAAGATTGTAGACGATTTGTGGGAGGTCAGCTGGTTCCATAATTTAAGGCTTAGTAATTATATAAGGAACAAACTCCTTTAAAGGAACACAAATGCTGTACCTTTAAATGTTATAGTGTATCACTGAATAATTGTGAATCCTCTATTAGTTAAAAAAGGATTCAATAAGTATTTAGTGAAGATTGATAAAGGTTAATTCTGTATATTACTTCATATACAAGAACTCAAGTTAATGGTGTTAACTTAAAGGTATTGTCAGAATCCTAAGTATTCCAGAGTAAGTAAAATTAAAGTATCACTTAGGTATTTTGAATAACTTCAACTTAGGAAACAAACTTGTGGTATTCAGTCTTGAATATATGTGTCTGCAAAACCCCAAACTTGATAAAACAGTCTTTGTATTAATTAACAATAAGGACAGCTTCTGAATAAATTGACTAAATTTTTACCTTGCTTGTACTTTTATTTCCGGCTGTAAGTGCTGCGGTATCGTGGCTTTTGCTTTCAGCAGGAGGCTGTATTAGTTCGTAGTTTGTTGCCTCTGGAAATAAACTGCTTCAGTAGTCAGGTATGAGCTGTAGCGGAGACTGTGTGAGAGGAGAGAAAGAGATGTAACTCTTACCGCGGTCCGGTGGCGTCTGACGTCACAGAGGGGAGGAGAATGGAAAGCCGTTGCTCCGGTCCGGTCTGTTTTCTTACTGACAAGGTACTAGGCAAAGTATTGAGAGGAGGGTTTGCCAAACAAATTCCGGATTGTTGAAGTAAGAATGAATCTTTAGATGAGATTTGTAAAATTACAGCAGAATTGTAAGTTGATATTATGTTTCCTTAATAATTGTTTGAGAAGGTATCAATGCTTTGTGGTTTGAAAGAAATAACAAATCCTTATTTGAAAGAATTGCGTTTAGTAGGCTTCAGTACTTCCAAATGAATTCAGGTAGCTGTAAGAAAATTACTAAGCACTGAGTAAAGGAAGTGGTAAGGATTTAAAGGCGTTGCTACCAATCAGATTGTTTCTAAAACTTAAAGGGACAGTGTGAAATCCTGACAAGCCACTAGTTATCAGCTAAATCCCAGTAGTGCATTGCTATTCCTGGTCCTACCTAGGTATGCTTTCCAAAAAAGAATATCAAGAGAACAAAGTACATTTCATAACAGAAGTAAATTGAAAAGTATTTTCAAATTGGCTGCTCTGTCTGAAACACTTAATTTGGACTTTTATGTTCCTTTAAGATAAAGATCTCTTTGGATAGGTTTAGATTAATTGAACTGCTACTCTTTGTGACCAAATAATAATTTAAGGAAAATGTCTAGCAGATGATTTATAGGGTGTTATTGGTATTATCTGATAAAAAGAGGAAATCATTTGCTTTCTGCTTAGTGATAACAGATCCATCAATATTCTGTCCCACGTCTGTGCCATCCTCAGCATGTAATTTAAACATAACCAAACAAATTTGTCAACAAGCTCACAGAAATATCACAGCACCAAAGGTAATATTAAACCATGTGGTTTCTAATGAACCTTCCTTACATCTCTTGTTAATGTATTTCAGGTATAATCAGGGTTATCACAATAAGGGAGAATCAGCACTTTTTCTTTGGGGTGCAATAACTTTATATATGTTCATATTTCAGGGCTTTGTCTACAGCTGGTTTAAATTGATTTTCTTTCTATTCATAGATATATTTTGTTATACGGTTTATTTTGTAAAATTAAAGGGACATGAACGTTAAAATTAAAATTCATGATTTATTTAGAGCATGCATTTATTTGTAAGTTCACTTCTTTTATCGCATGTACCTTGTTGTAGTGGTATGCTGTGTTGAAAAGCAAACCTAGGTAGGCTCAGGTGCAGCAATGTGCTACTGAGAGCAAACCTCTGATTGGTGGCTACGCATATGTATGTTGTCATTGGCTCATCAAATGTGTCTCATATCCCTTTTTGATGTTATAAGCAGAGACGGTGGCTCTTAAAAGGTTTACTCTGCTCACAAGGACCTCCTTTTGGCACTTGCTCATTTCTCTAAGGAAACAATTTCTTAAAGCAAATTTCTTCCTCACAGGGGATGCAAAATGGAGGATGAGTTATAGCCATGATTTCAGTGAAGGCTTATTTCTTTATTTTATAATATATACACTAGTGCCATGCCAGTAAAATATAAACTGGCTGGCATCTGCAATAATTAGGAATGAAGCCCATTTATTTTCACATAAAATCACTGTCAGCATAAACATCTCTACTTAAACATATTCCATGAGAGGATAAATGTATATGATACAGTAGCTCAATAAGAAAAGCTAAATGTGAGTGAATTGTTTACTGTGGAGATCCACGGGGCATCTCTTTGTATTACCAATATATTTCACTTTACTGTATGTGCTTATACCTCAATAATGGCAAATCCAAAATGAACTAAATATGGCAGTTAGTTTCTGACCAGTAATCAGATTAAAAGACTGACAATTTGAAACATATAGGCTCAGTAATGTTTTTTTAGATTAGTGTGAGTCTGTTCCTCCTCTGCTGACCCTATATGCCAGTCCCTACACTGGTGTCATCTATATGTCAGGATTAAATCCTTACCCTAACATACAAAGCCCTGCACAACATTGTACCTCATAATATCTCAAGCCTGATTTTGACCTACACTTCTCACTCCCTCTCATTACAACCTCTTTTTCCCATTTATTACTTAGAACTGATAAATATATATATATATATATATATATATATATATATATATCAATGAACCATGAATTGCACTCACTGGTCTTTTGAAAAAACGTGCCTTTAATGTAACGTTTCGGGGACCGTATACACACACACACTTTTGTTAATTCCAGAGATCCTATTGAAGTATGAAAAAGTAAGGAAATTGTGCTATAACTCAATAACTAGTGAAGTTTGCACTTCAGTGAACAAATGTCTTTTTCAAGTGTGAAATAGCCATGTTACAACTTCCTTTTGATCCAATTAATTGTCGGTTGTGTTTAGACGTGCACAGATTTTCAAACGTCAGTGTTCTTCCCAGGACCTTTTTAACGGGTGCACCTCCTGGCTGATATTTCTGACCACCCAGCTAAAATTTTAGCCATTATGAAGCTAAAATTAGCCTGGATGAAAATGATAAATATTTAATGCACAAATTATCATTAAAAACATTTATTTTATATTATGCAATTAATTTGTGCTTTGGATAAATGAAAATTAAATATTAGAAAATATTACACTGCCCCCACCTGGCTACTTCATAATGCCACCCACCTGGCAACATTTTCTGTGGAAAACACTGAACCTATATGTCAATAAGGTCCTTAAATCCAGCACCATTTAATTTGTTTATAATTCCAGATTGTCCATAACCAGCTAAGTACTTGTTTAATGGAAATTTAAAAAATACTTAGTTTGAACCTGTTGTGATTAAATGAAGAGGTAATGAGTTATATACATTTTGCTTTTAAGCAGTGCCTAGGATAACCAGAATTTAAGCTCTGCTTATGTACATTTGAGTGCATCAAACTCAGACATTAATAACCATTTTTGCTATTGGCTATAACATAAGAAGACTATAGTGATGTGTACTGGGTTTTTCTAATATAACATGCACTAAAAATGTTTCTTCCATATACTTAGAAAGTATAAAGTGCAAATGTAGATATATATTGGATAAAAAAAACATTAAGGGGTTTTGCTTGCCCTATTGACTCACTAAACAGATGATTCAGAGGTTGTGCTGACACAAGAATATTCTCTTTTTTTCAATCATTCTTTGAAAAGGTGCAATCTTTTATAATTTCCAATTCCCTGTACTTCTATTCATGATAAAATGCCTGTATCTACTTTTGAGTCATTGTGTGTTAGGTCTGCCACACACAAATTGTTCTCTCTCTGTGAAATCCAATTTCCTCTAGGCTGAAAGTAGACACATTTTCCAGAAATTCACCATAAAACACTGAGGCTTTTAGTCACTGTTCTACTGACATTCAATAAAGAAATAGCATTTTAACATTTTTGACAACTTGGCGCACTTGAATTTGATTTAACTCAAAATCTTTTTGCCTTTTTATCAGGAAACCACATAAAAACACACTGATGTGTCTAGTAATTTGCAAATCTTAAAATAACCTGAATTTTCATTTGTATTTGTTAGAATTGACAAATAATGATATATATATAAATATATATATAAAAATATGTATCATTAACATATATATCTATACTATTATCGCGTTTGTAATGCGTCCGTCTCCATCGGCAGTTGCGCACGCATCCTCAAAAGAATGTTGGCAGCGCGAGGCAGCCAACAGAATGTTTGCTGTGCGCGCAGCCAAAATAATTCACTTGATTGCAGCGAAGCTGCATCCAGGTGGATTAAAAAAAAGGCAGGGTGGTGAAAGAATCCTCCTTTGGTGGATTCTTTTACCACCCTGCCATTTTCGGAATCCACCGGGATGCAGCGAAGGCAAACGGAGCATTAAAAAAAAAAAAAAAACGCCCACAACAAGAATTAAAAATAAATAAATAACAGCACCCAAAAAGTATTAAAAAAAAAAAAAAAACCTAAGCGCCCGCAATAAGTATTTAAAAAAAATAAACTAACCGCCCGCACAAAGGCCTCTATTTATGAAAGTCTGGCGGACCTGATACGACAGTGCGCAATACGCTCGCCGTATTCAGCATTGTACCAGCAGCTTACAAGAGCTGCTGGTGCAACGCCGCCCCCTGCAGACTCGCGGCCAATCGGCCGCCAGCAGGGGGTGTCAATCAACCCGATCGTACTCGAGCAGACGAGCAGGGTTATGGAGCAGTGGTCTTTGTGACCGCTGCTTCATAACTGCTGTTTCTGGCGAGTCTGCAGGCTCGCCAGAAACACGGGGCATCAAGCTCCATACGGAGCTTGATAAATATGCCCCAATGTATTAAGAAAAAAATAAACTAACTGCCAACACAAAGCATTAGGAAAAAAACAACTACCTAAGAAAATTATTCACCCCTAAATCCGCAAACCGCAAAATCGCAAACTATCTAATACATCTATTAACTCCAAGTCTACCAACCCCCCACAATGCATTAAACCTAATTTACCTATTAACTCCTACACTGCCAATCCCCACAACGCAAAAAACTAATTTAATGACTAAGCCCCCTAACCTAACACCCCCTAAATTAACCCCTTAGTTACAATAAAAAAAATTACTACATTACAATAGAAAATAAAAAAACGCTAACACTATCAAAAATAAAAAAATTAAACCTAATCCCTATGAAAATAAAAAAGCCCCCCAAAATAAAAACACACCTAATCTAATGCTTAATTACCAATAGCCCTTTTATGGGCTTTTTTAGGGCATTGCCCTAAAGAAATTAGCTCTTTTACATTACAAATAAACCAAGTCCCCCCTAACAGTAAAACCCCCCACCCACCAAACCTCCCAAAATAAAAAAACTAACACTAATAAACCTAAGCTACCCATTTTCCTAAAGGGGAATTTGTATGGGCATTGCCCTTAAAAGCGCATTCAGCTCTTTTATACTGCCCTTAAAAGGGCATTCAGCTCTTTTGCAATTTGCCCACAAAAAACCCTAATCTTAAAAAACAAAACCCCCCCAAAAATTGAAAAAAAAAAACTAACATTAAAGCCCCAAATAGGTACTCACGGTTTTAGAAGTCCGGGGGAGAAGGTCTTCTTCCAGGCGGGGCTATCATCTTCATCCACAGCAAAGGCGGCGCGGAGCAAAGGTCAGGAGCGGTCTTCTCAGAAGTGGCGATCCTCGGCGGCAGTCCATCGGCGAAGGCATGAAGGTTCCTATTCATGTGATCGTCCGCTGCACACTGAAGATTGAATTAAAGGTACCCCATATTTATTGGGGTACCTTGAATTCCTATTGGCTGAAGTTTTCTAAATCAGCCAATAGGATGAGAGCTACTGAAATCTTATTGGCCGATTTGAACAGTCAATAGGATTTCAGTAGCTCTAATCCTATTGGCTGTTTTTAAAAATTCAGCCGCCAATAGGGTGAGAGCTGCTGAAATCTTATTGGCTGTTTTGAACAGCCAATAGGATTTTAGTAGCTCTAATCCTATTGGCTGTTTTGAAAAATTCAAAATAGGAATGCAAGGTACCCCAAATTGATTGTGGTACCTTGCATTCAATATTTAGTAATCCACGGACATCGGATGAAGGGGAGCCTCCATGCCACCAAGGACCACCGCGGCAGCTGAGGACTGCCACCGCCGAGGGCCGCCGCCACCGCCACAGATGACCACCGCCAAGGATCACCACATCTGGAAAGACTGCTCCGGACCTCTGCTCCACCTTCGCTGTGGATGAAGATGATGGACCCGCCTGGAAGAAGACCTTCTCCCCCGGACTTCTGAAAACGTGAGTACCTATTTGGGGCTTTAGTGTTAATTAGTTTTTTTAATTTTTTGGGGGGTTTGTTTTTTTAAATTAGGGTTTTTTGTGGGCAAATTGCAAAAGAGCTGAATGCCCTTTTAAGGGCAGTGAAAAGAGCTGAATGCCCTTTTAAGGGCAATGCCCATACAGATGCCCCTTTAGGGACAATGGGTAGTGTAGGTTTATAAGTGTTAGTTTTTTTATTGTGGGGGGTTTGGTGGGTGGGGCATTTTACTTTTAGGCGGGACTTTCTTTCTTTTTCTTTTTTAAATGGGACAAGACTTAGCCAAACAGAGGAGGAAAGGGATTTGGGAGTAGTAATAGATAACAAGCTAAAGATGGGTGCACAATGCAGAGCAGCGGCTTCAAAGGCTAATGAGATACTAGCATGTATTAAAAGAGGCATTTATTCAAGGAAGGAAAGCATAATTCTGTCACTATATAAAGCCCTGGTAAGACCTCACCTTGAGTATGGAGTGCAGTTCTGGGGACCGATTGCAAAAAAAGATATTGCAGAACTAGAAAAAGTTCAGAGATGGGCCAAAAGCTATTAAGGGGATTGGAGAATTTAACCTAAGAGGAGAGGCTAGCCAAACTGGGTCTGTTTTCTATAGAAAAAAAGGCGCTTGAGAGGTGTCATGATTACTTTATATAAATATATTCAAGGCCCATATACAGAGATGGCAGAAGCTCTGTTTATTCCAAGAAAATTGTTTCTGACAAGAGGTCACAATTTAAGGCTGGAGGAAAGGAGATTTAATCTCCTGCAACGGAAACGTTTTTTTAATGTAAGAGCAATAACTTTGTGGAACTCATTACCAAAGGATGAAGTGAATGTCAATACCCTAGATACATTTAAAAAGAGTTTGGATACATTTCTGTATATAAACAAAATTCATGGATATGATTGCTAGTATTAAATGGGTCACCTTTTAGTGGGGTTATTTAAGCTTAACTGGAGCTTTTTGTAAGTATTTTAGATTTGTATAGGTTGAACTCGATGGACTTCGGTCTTTTTTCAACCTTATCTACTATGTTATGTATGTTAAAAGAGATGATTTCTTTAGGGCAACGCCCTACAAAAAGCCCTTTTAAGGGTTATTGGTAGTTTAGGGCGCGATCCTATATACGGCGTAGTTTTCGGCAGTTTTCGGTGCAAGCGAGGGAACCCGCGCCGCCCGTAATTTCACCTCGCACATCGGGGTATACTCCGCCGGCAGTTCCTAAAGTGACGTAAGTCGGATAAACTAGCGATGTCCAGAAATAAGCGTAAGTACAAATTTCTGGAGTTGCCAGTGACTTACGGCACTTTAGAAACTGCCGGCGCCTAAGAAAACTAACTAAAATTGTAAATCTGCCATAACTGTCTAACACGCCTCCCAAAAATAAGCTCGACACGTATACCCCTATATCCTCAATCCCCCCTCTCACTCCTAAAAATAAATGTATTAACCCCTAGACCGACAACCCCCACAACGCAATAAGCCTAATTATTACCCCCTAAACTGCCATAGCCCACACCGCAAGTAATAACTAAATTATTAACCCTTAAACCGCCATAGCCCACACCGCAATAAACCTATTCTATTATTAACCCCTAAACCGCCATAGCCCACACCGCAATAAACCTATTCTATTATTAACCCCTAAACCGCCATAGCCCACATAGCCTATTAAATCTATTAACCCCTAATCTGCCGCCACCGTCGCTGCCACTATAATAAAGTGATTAACCCCTAAACTTAAGTCTAACCCTAACACCCCCCTAACTTAAATATTATTTAAATAAATCTAAATAATATTACTATTATTAACTAAAGTATTCCTCTTGGATGAAGCCTTCTGCCTGTCTGGATGTCCTCTTCTGCCCGGATAGGATGAAGACTTCAGCCGGTCTGGATGTCCTCTTCTGCCCCATCGGATGAAGACTTCTGGCCAGATCGGATGACCACTTGTGCCTGGCTGGGTGAAGACGGCTCAAGGTAGGGTGATCTTCAATGGGGTAGTGTTAGGTTTTTTTAAGGGGGGATTGGGTGGGTTTTAGAGTAGGGGTGTGTGGGTGGTGGGTTGTAATGTTGGGGGGGTATTGTAATTTTATTATTTTGGGGGGCTTTTTCATTTTATTAGGGGGCTTAGATTAGGTGTAATTATTTTAAACTTCTTGTAATTTTTTTTTTATTTTCTGTAATTTTTTTTTTTTTTACTATAGTTTATTTAATGTAATTGTATTTAATTTTAGCTAATTGAAATTAATTTATTTAATTAATTGAATGATAGTGTAGTGTTAGGTGTATTTGTAACTTAGGTTAGGTTTTATTTTACAGGCATATTTGTAATTATTTTAACAAGGTAGCTATTAAATAGTTATTTAACTATTTAATAGCTATTGTACCTAGTTAAAATAAATACAAAGTTGCCTGTAAAATAAAAATAAATCCTAAAATAGCTACAATGTAATTATTAATTATATTGTAGCTATCTTAGGCCTAGATTTAGAGTTCGGCGGTAAAAGGGCTGTTAACGCTCCGCGGGTTTTTTTCTGGCCGCACCATAAATTTAACTCTGGTATCGAGAGTTCAAACAAATGCTGCGTTAGGCTCCAAAAAAGGAGCGTAGAGCATTTTTACCGCAAATGCAACTCTCGATACCAGAGTTGCTTACGGACGCGGCCGGCATCAAAAACGTGCTCGTGCACGATTCTCCCATAGGAAACAATGGGGCTGTTTGAGCTGAAAAAAAACCTAACACCTGCAAAAAAGCAGCGTTCAGCTCCTAACGCAGCCCCATTGTTTCCTATGGGGAAACACCTCCTAAGTCTGCACCTAACACCCTAACATGTACCCCGAGTCTAAACACCCCTAACCTTACACTTATTAACTCCTAATCTGCCGCCCCCGCTATCGCTGACCCCTGCATTACACTTTTAACCCCTAATCTGCCGCTCCGTAAACCGCCGCCACCTACGTTATCCCTATGTACCCCTAATCTGCTGCCCTAACATCGCCGACCCCTATGTTATATTTATTAACCCCTAATCTGCCCCCCACAACGTCGCCGACACCTGCCTACACTTATTAACCCCTAATCTGCCGAGCGGACCTGAGCGCTACTATAATAAAGTTATTAACCCCTAATCCGCCTCACTAACCCTATCATAAATAGTATTAACCCCTAATCTGCCCTCCCTAACATCGCCGACACCTACCTTCAATTATTAACCCCTAATCTGCCGACCGGAGCTCACCGCTATTCTAATAAATGTATTAACCCCTAAAGCTAAGTCTAACCCTAACACTAACACCCCCCTAAGTTAAATATAATTTTTATCTAACGAAATAAATTAACTCTTATTAAATAAATAATTCCTATTTAAAGCTAAATACTTACCTGTAAAATAAATCCTAATATAGCTACAATATAAATTATAATTATATTATAGCTATTTTAGGATTAATATTTATTTTACAGGCAACTTTGTAATTATTTTAACCAGGTACAATAGCTATTAAATAGTTAAGAACTATTTAATAGTTACCTAGTTAAAATAATAACAAATTTACCTGTAAAATAAATCCTAACCTAAGATATAATTAAACCTAACACTACCCTATCAATAAAATAATTAAATAAACTACCTACAATTACCTACAATTAACCTAACACTACACTATCAATAAATTAATTAAACACAATTCCTACAAATAAATAAAATTAAATAAACTATCTAAAGTACAAAAAATAAAAAAGAACTAAGTTACAGAAAATAATAAAATATTTACAAACATAAGAAAAATATTACAACAATTTTAAACTAATTACACCTACTCTAAGCCCCCTCATAAAATAACAAAGCCCCCCAAAATAAAAAATTCCCTACCCTATTCTAAAATACAAATATTACAAGCTCTTTTACCTTACCAGCCCTGAACAGGGCCCTTTGCGGGGCATGCCCCAAGAATTTCAGCTCTTTTGCCTGTAAAAAAAAACATACTATACCCCCCCCCCCAACATTACAACCCACCACCCACATACCCCTAATCTAACCCAAACCCCCCTTAAATAAACCTAACACTACCCCCCTGATGATCTTCCTACCTTGTCTTCACCATGCCAGGTTCACCGATCCGTCCTGGCTCCAAGATCTTCATCCAACCCAAGCGGGGGCTAGACATCCACTGAAGAAGTCCAGAAGAGGGTCCAAAGTCTTCCTCCTATCCGGCAAGAAGAGGACATCCGGACCGGCAAACATCTTCTCCAAGCGGCATCTTCTATCTTCTTCCATCCGATGACGACCGGCTCCATCTTGAAGACCTCCAGCGCGGATCCATCCTCTTCTTCCGACGACTAGACGACGAATGACGGTTCCTTTAAGGGACGTCATCCAAGATGGCGTCCCTCGAATTCCGATTGGCTGATAGGATTCTATCAGCCAATCGGAATTAAGGAAGGAATTTTCTGATTGGCTGATGGAATCAGCCAATCAGAATATAGTTCAATCCGATTGGCTGATCCAATCAGCCAATCAGATTGAGCTCGCATTCTATTGGCTGATCGGAACAGCCAATAGAATGCGAGCTCAATCTGATTGGCTGATTGGATCAGCCAATCGGATTGAACTATATTCTGATTGGCTGATTCCATCAGCCAATCAGAAAATTCCTACCTTAATTCCGATTGGCTGATAGAATCCTATCAGCCAATCGGAATTCGAGGGACGCCATCTTGGATGACGTCCCTTAAAGGAACCGTCATTCGTCGTCTAGTCGTCGGAAGAAGAGGATGGATCCGCGCTGGAGGTCTTCAAGATGGAGCCGGTCGTCATCGGATGGAAGAAGATAGAAGATGCCGCTTGGAGAAGATGTTTGCCGGTCCGGATGTCCTCTTCTTGCCGGATAGGAGGAAGACTTTGGACCCTCTTCTGGACTTCTTCAGTGGATGTCTAGCCCCCGCTTGGGTTGGATGAAGATCTTGGAGCCAGGACGGATCGGTGAACCTGGCATGGTGAAGACAAGGTAGGAAGATCATCAGGGGGGTAGTGTTAGGTTTATTTAAGGGGGGTTTGGGTTAGATTAGGGGTATGTGGGTGGTGGGTTGTAATGTTGGGGGGGGGGTATTGTATGTTTTTTTTTTACAGGCAAAAGAGCTGAAATTCTTGGGGCATGCCCCGCAAAGGGCCCTGTTCAGGGCTGGTAAGGTAAAAGAGCTTGTAATATTTGTATTTTAGAATAGGGTAGGGAATTTTTTATTTTGGGGGGCTTTGTTATTTTATTAGGGGGCTTAGAGTAGGTGTAATTAGTTTAAAATTGTTGTAATATTTTTCTTATGTTTGTAAATATTTTATTATTTTCTGTAACTTAGTTCTTTTTTATTTTTTGTACTTTAGATAGTTTATTTAATTTTATTTATTTGTAGCAATTGTGTTTAATTAATTTATTGATAGTGTAGTGTTAGGTTAATTGTAGGTAATTGTAGGTAGTTTATTTAATTATTTTATTGATAGGGTAGTGTTAGGTTTAATTATATCTTAGGTTAGGATTTATTTTACAGGTAAATTTGTAATTATTTTAACTAGGTAACTATTAAATAGTTCTTAACTATTTAATAGCTATTGTACCTGGTTAAAATAATTACAAAGTTGCCTGTAAAATAAATATTAATCCTAAAATAGCTATAATATAATTATAATTTATATTGTAGCTATATTAGGATGTATTTTACAGGTAAGTATTTAGCTTTAAATAGGAATTATTTATTTAATAAGAGTTAATTTATTTCGTTAGATAAAAATTATATTTAACTTAGGGGGGTGTTAGTGTTAGGGTTAGACTTAGCTTTAGGGGTTAATACATTTATTAGAATAGCGGTGAGCTCCGGTCGGCAGATTAGGGGTTAATAATTGAAGTTAGGTGTCGGCGATGTTAGGGAGGGCAGATTAGGGGTTAATACTATTTATGATAGGGTTAGTGAGGCGGATTAGGGGTTAATAACTTTATTATAGTAGCGCTCAGGTCCGCTCGGCAGATTAGGGGTTAATAAGTGTAGGTAGGTGTCGGCGACGTTGTGGGGGGCAGATTAGGGGTTAATAAATATAACATAGGGGTCGGCGATGTTAGGGGTAGCAGATTAGGGGTACATAGGGATAACGTAGGTGGCGGCGATTTGCGGTCGGAAGATTAGGGGTTAATTATTTTAAGTAGCTTGCGGCGACGTTGTGGGGGGCAAGTTAGGGGTTAATAGATATAATACAGGGGTCGGCGGTGTTAGGGGCAGCAGATTAGGGGTACATAAGTATAACGTAGGTGGCGGTCGGCAGATTAGGGGTTAAAAATTTTAATCGAGTGGCGGCGATGTGGGGGGACCTCGGTTTAGGGGTACATAGGTAGTTTATGGGTGTTAGTGTACTTTAGGGTACAGTAGTTAAGAGCTTTATAAACCGGCGTTAGCCAGAAAGCTCTTAACTCCTGCTATTTTCAGGCGGCTGGAATCTTGTCGTTAGAGCTCTAACGCTCACTGCAGAAACGACTCTAAATACCGGCGTTAGGAAGATCCCATTGAAAAGATAGGCTACGCAAATGGCGTAGGGGGATCTGCGGTATGGAAAAGTCGCGGCTGTAAAGTGAGCGTTAGACCCTTTAATCACTGACTCCAAATACCAGCGGGCGCCCAAAACCAGCGTTAGGAGCCTCTAACGCTGGTTTTGACGGCTACCGCCGAACTCTAAATCTAGGCCTTAGTGTTTATTTTATAGGTAAGTATTTAGTTTTAAATAGGAATAATTTTTTTAATAATAGTAAAATTATTTAGATTTATTTAAATAACAATTAAGTTAGTGGGGTGTTAGGGTTAGGGTTAGACTTAGGTTTAGGGGTTAATAACTTTATTATAGGGGCAGTGACGTTGGCGGTGGCAGATTAGGGGTTAATACATTTAATAGGCTATGTGGGCTACGGCGGTTTAGGGGTTAATACTAGGATAGGTTTATTGCGGTGTGGGCTATGGCGGTTTAGGGGTTAATAGACTTTATTAGTTATTGCGGTTATTGCCGCCTTTTGCGGGCGACGCTGCATATCGGATGGGGCCCTTAGTATTAGATTAGGGGGTGTTTTATTTTGGGAAGATTTTTTATTTTTCTAGGGGTATTAGTTTAGGTTTAATTTTATTATTTTGGATAGCTTTTTTTACTTTTTATTTTTTGTGGCTTGGTTTTTTTTATTTTTTACACACAGACTGCCCTCTGGGCAGGTTTATTAACTAGTATATATATATATATATATATATATAAATATGCACCAAATATTACACTCATTTGTGTTATATAAGTTGATGTTATGTAATATTCATGGAGTTTCCTATTTAAAGATCAATATGTTAGTGTTTTTGCATAAAAGACAATCATATATACATCCCTATTACCTTTAAAAAATATTTCACAAAGTCATTAATTACATCCTACTCTCTGATGACTTGATATTCTATATTTAAATCCTGGTGGGAGCAAGCTCCTTTGGGATTTTCATATTGCATACATTTGTATGTCAGATGTCACAGAAAGTACCTTACAAAACAAAATGTACTGCAAAATTTGACAACAAAAAAACATTATGCCTTTAAAGAGACATTAATCATGGAACATCAAAAATATTTGCTATCTATTGACAATTGTATTCATTGTATTAATATAAGGTTATAGATTGATGATAATTGTGTTAAGTCAGCAGTTACCTTTTATTCCTCCTGTGATATTACTATCCATTGAAATAAAAAAAAAATGGTTCTATTTCATATTGAAATGCCTGCTCATTTCAATTTTGACCTTTCTATCCCTTTAAGAAATCCTTAGGTGAAATGTGAACTTTGGGTTTGTAGACACTACAGGAAGACAATAGCATTATCTGATGTTTGTTTTGTGTTAATGAAGCACTAAAGCTGCCATAATATGCCATATATGTCTATAATGTAAAACAGTATTTAATGGGACATGGACGTCAGAATTAATCTTTCACAGTTCAGATCTTAAAGTTTAAAAAAAAAAAACAATTTGTAAGATTCATTTAATTTTTTTTCTCTTGGTGTCTTTTATTTAAAAATGGCTCATTTGAAATAGAGCAAAGTGAGTTAGGTTCATGATGAGCATACATGTGTATTGTCTACTTACATATGCTCTCATGGGAAGTAGGTTTGTTTCAAGAAATGTTACCATGACAAAGATGTAAATCTGATAACAAAACTAAATATAAACTTTTTTTTTAAATTCACTCTATCTGAATTATGTAAGTTTAATTTTAACTTTAAACTTGTCCCTTTAACTTTAATATTAATTAATTAATATTATTTTGATGCTTAAAGGGACATGAAACCAAATTTTGTTATTTCATGATTCAGGTACAAAATGCAATTTTAAACTTTCCAATTTACTTTTATTTTATAATTTGCTTTGATCTCTTGCTAACCTTTTGTTGAAAAGCATACCTATGTAGGCTCAGGTGCAGTAATGTACTACTGGGAGCAAGCTACTGATTGGTGCCTGCGCATATATGCCTCTTGTCATTGGCTCACCAGATGTGTTCAGTTAGCTCCCAATATTGCTGCTCCTTCAACCAAAGTTACCAAGAGAATTAAAGGGACAGTCTACACCAGAATTGTTATTATTTTAAAAGATAGATAATCCCTTTTTTTACCCATTCCCTAGTTTTGCATAACCAACACAGTTATATTTATATATTTTTTACCTCTGTGATTATCTTGTATCTAAGCCTCTGCAGACTGCCCCTTTATTTCAATTCTTTTGACAGACTTGCAGTTTAGCCAATCAGTGATGGCTCCCAGGTAACTTCACGTGCACGAGCACAGTGTTATCTATATGAAAAACATGAACTAACACCCTCTAGTGGTGAAAAACCTGTTAAAATGCATTCTTAAGAGGCGGCCTTCAAGGTCTAAGAAATTAGCACATAAACCTCCTAGGTTAAGATTTCAAATAAGAATACCAAGAGAACAAATAAAAATTGGTGATAAAAGTAAATTGGAAAATTGTTTAAAATTGCATGCCCTATCTGAATCATGAAAGTTTTTTTCGGACTAGACTGTCCCTTTAAGCAAATTTGATAATAGAACTTAATTTTAAAGTTGGTTAAAATTATATGTTCCATCTGAATGATGTAAGATTAAAGATTGTGTTTGATGTCCCTTTAAGAGAGAAGAAAATAAAAGAAGTGTTACTGTGCTTGTTTATTGCTGTTTTAGACTTATATTTGACTTAAGAAAAGTAAGACTAGGGATGGCAAGTTTCTAACACTGATTCAGTAGTGTATAAAGTAGTATATACTCTGATGTTATTATTTCTGCTAACAGAGTGCCGGGGCGTTCTCACAAATCTGTGCTGTGCACTTCTTCCAAGAGAAATTCTAACTATTAAACGCCTGAGCAGAGTTAGCCATCTGCTGCGGGTCTGTAAGGAATACCTCTTTGTAATTCAGTGCTGAAAGCAAAGCTATAAATACCCATAAAGGCTGTGTATGTGACTGCTTGGTAAGTCATTGTCACACACTCATTACATTTTATGTGCCACTAGGCTCCAGGCTTTGTATTATTTGCTTCTTAACCAGTCCAACAAGCTGCCACAGCTGTATGTTCACTCAATTTGTGCCGGAATATGATACAAAAAAAGTTAGCCACTTAGATGTATTCTGCTTGATAATAAAGAGCTTTATAGACAGGAATTTCGGTCAAATGGCAGCTAAGAACTCACCTGCGCAATGAAAGTGCAACTAATAAAACAATAAATCTTTGATTATTCTATTTTTGGTGTCAGCATTTGGGATTTCATATATCAGTAGTTTTTCCCTGTGTTTCTGTTATTACCCAAGTGCAAAATTCAGTAAATTGAGTTTATAGAATCTATTGCCACTAGCTGTATTTTATTTCAGTGTTCAATGCAATTCAGTCCTCACAGATTATTGTCTCTTTATTTTACAGATTTATATAAGGGCATTACTTGTGGATGCTAAATGTGAGCCTGTCTGTGGTTTTATTACTTAATAACACAATATACTTGAGGTATGCAAACACTTCTCATTTATTTACCCTTAAACTGCCAGAGAGGGGCAACATATTTTATACAAATGTGTTTTAGTCCTCTATATCTGGCAGTTGAAGGGGTGAATCTAATTGCTGTCAAATGAGAACACTGAGGTTGCTAATTGAGCCTTTACCATAAAATGTATCAAGTTAAAACACAGAACAAGTAGCAGCGTAAATTACTTTATTTGTGCAGTTTTTACCAGGTTAATAAATCTTATTTTATATATTTTAAGCAAAATGTTTAAATAGTTATTGGGAGCAAAAAGAAAAAGTAAATATTTCCAATAGTGTTAAAGCATCTGAATATTTAAAAAATAGATGATGATGTAAACTAAACAGAAGTTTTATGCAAGAATACAAATACATAGAATTTGTAGTTCTTGAGATACTGAGCTTCAAGATTGAATTATGGATGTAAGTTGTTCATAATACATGAAAACAAACATTTGTAACAAATCAATTGCCCTATGTTTGTAAGTTTCTATTTAAAAAAAATGTATCATAATGTGATAAAAATAAATAGCATTAGTATGGACAGCACTAGACTAAATAACCTGCTTAAAATTAGTAAACGTCTATTTACTTAAGATAATAAAATAATGGTAATTAAATTATATAAGCTTAGAAATACTTAAGGTTATAGAATAAGATACTAATAAAATAACAGTAATTAGGTAAACATTTCTTCAGACTTAAAAAAGATAGGAATTCTTCTGACAGCTTGTCTACTTATAAATGTATAGTTAGTCCAGTAAAAAAGTATCATTGCTCAATGCAATACTCTTGTTATTTTGATATTATATATATATATATATATATATATGTATATATATATATATATATATATATACATACAGTATATATATATATATACAGTATATATATATACATATACACACATATATGTATACATTTATATTAATGTATTTATATGTGTATATATGTATTTACAGTCATATACACATATAAAAACATTAATATATATGCACATATAGATAGGTGCATTATATCCCTTTTTCATTAAGCAGATAAAAACATGATAAAACATATTTATGCAATATTTATATTTAAATAAATACATAGTTAATGATTTTAGCTATGTATTTACTGTAAATATTTCACATTTGCGAATGCGAATATGCTATGTTGTTTGCGTGATGGGCGTTTATTTTTCAACTTTTTTCCCCCCATTGACTTCTATGGGGAATGTAAAAATGCAATGGCATTTGCGCGATCTCGGGTGTTAGGCTTTTTCTCCTTTTTTTTCTCCATTGATCTCTATAGGGGAATACATGCACGCAAAAACGTAAGTTTGTTTTTTACACTATTTTGGTTAAAGCTAGCGCAAAATACGTTTGTTTTTTAAATTGTAATATGAACGTAACCTGAAAAGCGCAAAAATTAAAATCCTAGCAAAGTTTTCGCTTACGCAAAAAAAATACTGCACCACTTGTAATCTAGCCCTTAGTGAATGAGTCAAACTAAATTCTTGGTTTTCATAGGTTTGTTTTTATATAGGGACTGTCTGTCACTGAAAAAACAGATCTCATATCAACTCCAGTAGAGCAAGGCAAGAGATAAAACAGAATACAAGACTTAAATGAAAACGGATTTTTTTCTTTCATAATTTGGATGGGGCATACCATTTTGAACAACTTTCCAATAATGTCAAATTTGCTTCATTCTGTTGATATCCTTTGTTGAAGGAGAAGCAATGCACTACTGGGAGCTAGTTGAACACATCAGCTGAGCAAATCACAAGATATATGTGCAGCCACCAATCAACAGCTAGCTTCAAATAGTAGATTGCCTACCTAAGTATGCTTTTGAACAGAGGATATGAAGAGAACAAAGCTAATTTTATAATAGCAGTAAATTGGAAACAAAACCCGGATTCCATCCCAATCTCAGCATATGAGCATTTACTGACTCTGGCATCTGAGTAACACTTTCATACACTCATACAATCTCAGCATATGAGCATTTACTGACTCCGGCATCTGAGTATC